>NC_050576.1:24001184-24298684 GCF_011100635.1 Trichosurus vulpecula
AGTTGGAACAGATCCTAGAGGCCAACCTTCATGGAGCAAGAGTCTGCTCTACAAAAAAAAAAGGAACAAACAAATAAAAAAACCCCAACAATGAAGAAGAAGATGATGATGATAATGATAATGTGCTGATGGTGGTGGTGGTGATAAATGGAAATTATACAGCACAGACACTCACACGGTATCCCCAAAACAATGCAGTTTTAAGTTTTAATAGCTTTCTTTCTTTTCTTCCTTCCTTCCTTCCTTCCTTCCTTCCTTCCTTCCTCCCTCCCTCCCTCCTTTTCTTCCTTCCTTCCTTCCTCCCTTCCTTCCTTCCTCCCTCCCTCCCTCCTTTCCTTCCTTCCTTCCTTCCTTCCTTCCTTCTTCCTTCCTTCCTTCTTCCTTCCTTCCTTCCTTTCTTCCTTCCTTCCTTCTTCCTTCCTTCCTTCCTTTCTTCCTTCCTTCCTCCCTCCTTCCCTTCCTTCCTTTCTTCCTTCCTTTTCCTTCTTTCCTTCCTTCCTTCCTTCCTTTTTCCTTCTCTTCCTCCTCCTCCTCCTCTTCTTCTTCTTCTTCTTCTTCCTCTTCTTCTTCCTCCTCCTCCTCCTCCTCTTCTTCTTCTTCTTCTTCTTCTTCTTCTTCTTCTTCTTCTTCTTCTTCTTCCTCCTCCTCCTCCTCCTCCTTCTCCTCCTCCTCCTCCTCCTCCTCCTCCTTCTCCTCCTCCTCCTCCTCCTCCTCCTCCTCCTCCTCCTCCTCCTCCTTCTCCTCCTCCTCCTCTTCCTCCTCCTCCTCTTCTTCTTCTTCTTCTTCTTCTTCTTCTTCTTCTTCTTCTTCTTCTTCTTCTTCTTCTTCTTCTTCTTCTTCTTCTTCTTCCTCTTTCTCCTCCTCCTCTTCCTCCTCCTCCTCTACCCACCAGTCCTCAAATTCCCCCCTTCCTCCTGGAACACAAAATTCTACTTTTAGAACCTCATTCCATTATGAAGTTTGATAAGTAAACCCCTGAATCCTAAGCTGAATGTGGAGGCAGGTAAAGCCCACAGAACTGAGCAGTTGGCTTCTGGTCTACCATGCCATGTCTCTATGTGGGAGAGGAGCAGACTTTCATTTCCCAATTTTCCCTTAAATCTGTCTTACCCCAATTTTGGGTATTCTGTAAACGGGCCAACTTGGAGAGAACCTCAGGTTGGCAATTTAGATGTGTCTCTGTGGGGAAGGGCAAGGGCACAGGGAAAGCCCAAACAGCTCTTAGAACCCTGCCTGACAACTTAGCTTTGGGAGCCTCGGCTGCTTTAGGTGGGGCGAGTGTGAAGCCACAACATATGATATGAAGAGACCCAACAGGGATTTTCTTTCTGCCGATACCTGTCTGAAAACCGTCCAATACACTATTCTATTAATAAATGGGAGAAGTTAATCCCCTCTCTTCTAACCCCAACATATAGAAATAATTGTGGAGAACAAAGCTAAGATTTTTTTTTCCTATTTTATCTGCAACTTCTATAAGGCAATTTGAAGCAGACATAGGAATTTCGGAGTTGGGAGGAGGCCTGAGAACAGAGGATGTCAAGGCTGGGAAGAGCCCTAGAACAAGGGATTTCAGAGCTGGAAGGGTCCTGAGAACAGGGGATGTCAGAGCTGGGAGGGGCCCTGGAACAAAAGAGGTCAGAGGTGGGAGGGGCCTTCGAGAATATTAGATAGGATAGTGCCTTGAGACATGGGATGCCAGAGTTTGGAGGACCTTAGGCAATGAGATGTTAGAACATAAGATAAGAGACTGAGAGTGGGAAGGTATGTTAGATTAATTAATTAATTGCTCCTTATTTTGCAAATGAGGAAACTGAGGCCCAGAGAAGTTAATCATCTGGTCAAGGTCACACGGCTAGCACACAGTGAAGCCCAGAGTCTGAAGAAGCTCCTCCTCAGTCAATAAGCATTTACAAAGTACTTAGTATGTGTCTGTGCTAAACACTGGGGATACAAAGAGACAAAGGATAGTCCCTGCCCTCAAGGAACTTACCATCAAATATGGGAGACAATAAACAAACAAGTGTGACAAAGAAGCTGTATAGAAAGCAGGATAGAAAGAAGACAATTAACGGAGGGAAGGCACTAGAATTAAGAGAGGTCGGGCAAGGCTTCAGGTAGAAGGTGGGACTTGAAAAAAAGCCAGGGAAGGCTGTAGGTGAAGATGAGGAGGGAGAGCAAGCCAGGCTTGGGGGAGGGGCAGCCAGAGAAAATGCCTAGAAGCCCAGAGACGGAGAGTCTTGTTCATAGAAGGCCAGGATGCCAGTATCCCTGGATCAAAGAGATCATGGCTGGGGTTAGGTGTAAGAAGATTGGAAAGGGGGCAGGGTCAGGCTATGGAGGGCTTTGAATGTCTCCAGATTCATTGCTTTCTGTTCAGCACTGAATCTTATCCCCATCAAATATTTCTTTAAAAAAAAAATGGAAAGGGGGTAAAGAAAACGTTCCAGGCTTTAGCCAAACAGCCACAGGATGCCAACTTATTTTTAAAAATGGCAAAAATGCCTCTGCCTCCTGGCGTGCTGGCTCCTCCCCCAAGGTACCTAGAGAACCCATCCTCAAAGAAGCCGGGGAAGAATTCTTCACGGGGGAAACAAACTCCCCTTTGAAGGTGATTTTCTGCCTGAATGCCCTCATTATGACCAGAGCCCACGTGGGGCAGGGGAGCATGGGTGGGGGTGCCCCTACCTTGTCCCCTCCTGCCCTGTGCTGGGTTCTGTCATCCGCACCAGGCTGGTCCTCTGGTTACCGTAGCAACGCCTTCCCCTTCCTGGATGTCGCCCCATCAGGGGCTCCCTCCGGCGGCCCAAGGCCCTGGAGAGGCCTTGTTTAAACAGGAAAGAGCAGACAGTTTAATGGGCCGGCTCAGGTTTCCGTACAGTTTACAGTAGTTGCAGCAATAAAATCCATAATGAAGGTTTCTTTATTTTACAACCAACTTTTGTGTGAGTGTGTATGTGTGAGTGTGTGTGTGTGTGTGTGTGTGTGTGAGAGAGAGTGTGTGTGAGTGTGTGTGTGTGTGAGTGTGTGTGTGTTGTTGGGTCAGGGAGCTGAAGATTACCAAATTTGGGGAGGGTAGGGGTACATTTTCTTAAAAAATTAATAGTCTATTGTTGAACTCCTCCAGGGTAATTCCAGTACCCTCCTTGCCTCTTCCCGATCTGCCCTTCACTTGGACACAGGTGGTTTCCAATGCTAAATAGATCATGCTCTTTGAACCACCAAGCAGCAGAGAATTCATTAATAGGTAACTAACTGGGGAAATGAGTGTGTCTGAGAAGCTCATTTGTACTGTCTACCCCCAGGTTTTCTCCTAGACGTCCTTAATGCCAAGAGCTCCCAGGACTGCCCCAGAAGATCTAAAGATGACCTTCATCAATTTCATTTTTGTATCACCAGAGACCAGCACTGTCCTATGCACTTAGAAGGCACTTGAGAAATGCTTGTTGATTGCTTGACTCATTCAAGTCCTCCCCTGACTGATGCTCAAGAATCTTCAAGGGCTCCCTACTACTGCTAGGAGAAACTGAATCATAGGTACTTAGAGTTGGAAGGGACTTTATAATCCACCTAATCCTAACCACTCATTTTACAAAGAGGGAAATTGAGGCCTGGGGAGTTAGGAAATTTTCCCAGTCACATAGGTGGGAAGTAGCAGATCTGGAACCTAAATTCCAGTAATAGGATCATAATTAATTTAAATCTGGAAAGGAGCTTGGAGGTCATTTGGTCTAAACCCCTCCTTTTAGAGACAAAAAAAAATGGCACTGCATGGAAGGTAAATGACTTGACTAAGGTCACATAAGGAGTGCCAGAGCTGGGATTTGAACTCAGGTCATCTGACTCTAGACCCAGGGCTTTTCCCAGAGCATCATGCTGCTCTCTAAAATTGGACAGCTCTTCATTGTATTGGTTCAGCCTATCATTCCAGACTTAATGCAGGTTACTCCCCTTCAGGTGCTCTCTTATTCAATCAAACTGATCCCCTAGCTGTGGCCCCAGGTCAGAGTGCAACCTCTCCTCTCCGCACCTTTGTACCTTCCTCATCTCTACCTGGTAGACTATTTTCAGGCTCATCTCAGGTACCACCTCCTGTGGGGAAGCTTTTCTAGAAGAGTAGAGATGGAAGGCACCAGAGGAATTATCTACATCAACCCATCTTGTGTTGTGGACCCCTTTGGCAGCCAGTCTGGCGAAGCCTTGGAGGCACTTTCTCAGATTCATGTTTTTAAATCATTGTAGGAAATGCTAAGTTTTAGTTAGAGGTTAATAAAAACAAAGACGTAACCCTTTTCCCACTGAAAGTCCTGGGTCCCTTGAAATCTATTCATAGACCCCTTAAGGGAATCGCAAAGTCCTCAACTACTGCAAGCCCTTTGTTTTATAGAAGAAGAAACTGAGGCACAGATGGGAGATGTGACTAGCCAATTTCATGCTCCTAGTAATTGGCAAAACTGAGACTTGACGGTTCCTTGCTCTGCTCCATCCATCCAGATGGATGTTTCTTCCCTTGCTGTGTCAAGCTGACATCAGAAAGAAAGCATCTCATCTACTAGGACTGTCTTTCCCAACTCCAACCAAACAACCTAAGTCATTCCTGGAGGCCTTTCCGGAACATGCTAGAAGTCCCTGGTTTCATTCCTACTTACATCAGGATCCAGAATTGGGACACAACTTACCCGTGTACAGATTCCAAACAACCTAACTCATTCCTGGAGGCTTTTCCGGGACGTGCTAGAAGTCCTTGGTTTCACTCCTACTTACATCAGGATCCAGAATTGGGACACAACTTACCTGTGTACAGATTTCTTCTTTTCTAATCAAATATAAGCTTCTTGAGGGCAGGGACTATATTTTTGTCTTTTCTCTCCAGTGCTTAGCATTGTCTTTTTTTTTTTTTCAGTCATGTCCTGCTCTTCATGATTCCATTTAGGGTTTTCTTAGCAGAGATACTGGGGTGGTTGGCCATTTCCTTTTCTAGCTCATTTTATAGATGAGGAAACTGAGGCAGAGTTAAGTGACTTGGCCAGGATCACCCAGCTAGTAAGTGTCTGAAGCTGGATTTGAACTCATGAAGATGAGTCTTCCTGACTCCAGGCTCAGTGTTCCACCCACTGCACCACCTGGCTGCCTGGTGCTTAGCATAGAGCCTGAGAAGAGCTTATTGACTGAGGGATAAGTGTCACCATAGCATAGGCTCTAAACATCTTTTCTGGGCCCCAGTTTTCTAATCTATAAAATAAAAGATTTGAACTAGACGGTCAGTTCGGCCCCTTCCATCTCTAACAATAAATGTGCTAGCATTCTTTGTTCTTAGGTTGTTTCTAGCACTGAGCACAGTCTAGCACTTGGCACAGTCTATGTTCCATGTTCAAACAATCTATTCCAAAGACCATTCCAGTTCTAATGTTCTAGGTCTTAAGGACTGCCTTAGCTCTAACATTCTAGATTCTATGGTCCCTTTCAGCTCAGACAATCTATACTCCAAATTCTAACCCATTTTGGTTCTAAGGTTCCTTTTAGCTCTAATATTTATTCTATGTTCTAATTTTGCTCCCAGTCCTAACATTCTTTTATCATGGGTCCTTTATATCTTTGTGTCCCATTTTCTAACATTCTATGTTCAAAAATTCAGTTTTGGTCTAACATTCCATGTTCTAAAGACCATCTAGTTCTAATAATTTGTGCTGTGTGGTTCTTTCCAGCCCTGTCATTCTATGACCCATGTCCCTCCCAACTCTCCCTCTTTTTTTGGTTCCTCTAAATTCATACAGTCTTTGTTCAAAGGTTCATGGTCTGTTCTAATGTCTCTTCCAGATATGTCTGTGATTTTTATTTTCTTGCACAATCCCAGGCAGACACACCAAACACTGATTAGAAGAAACAAAATCCAAGATATTTAAAAATATGGTGTGGAAAGCAGGGGAGGAAATGTTCAGAGCTGTCCCATAATGCTGATTCATGGTCACTTTTGAGAGTGCTTTTGGAAATCCAGGCCTACAGTGGTAAACACTCTTTAAAAAAGATGGAATAATGGCTGGGTTGAGACTGATCTCTCTCTCTCTCTCTCTCTCTCTCTCTCTCTCTCTGTCTCCGTCTTTGTGTGTGTGTGTGTGTGTGTGTGTCTGTCTGTCTGTCTCTGTGTGTGTGTGTGTCTCTCTCTCTGTGTCTCTCTCTCTCCATGTGTGTGTGTCTCTCTCTCCCTCCCTCCCTCTCTCTCTCTGTCTCTCTGTCTCTCTGTCTGTCTCTCTCTCTCTCTCTCTTTCTCTCTCTCTCTCTCTCTCTCTCTCTCTCTCTCTCTCTCTCTCTCACACACACACACACACACACACACACACACACACACATCACCAAAGCTTACAAACATAATGAAAGTAGTTGCTACTCTTGAAAAGGCCCAGTAGCTATGGAGGCAGCTGCCGGCTACTTGGTCAGGGAGTTATGAACTGCTAAGATCCGCAGTCTGGGTAATTTGCAAATCTAAACATGGCCTTTGAGGCTTTTAATTTTTGTCTCCCAGAGATTCCCAGAGGATAGATGTGCCCTCCAATGCCCCAATAATAAGATGATAATGATGTGGTTGGAGAAGGGGACGAGGGGGAGGGAAAAGGGGGCCCAGAAAGGCAGTGGAGGTGGGTGTGGCAGAATGGCCAAGCCAGAAAGCTCTTCTGGACAAGCCAAGGCCCAGAGAAGCTTGATGAGTTCATCCTATCGGAGGTGTGGCCTGGGATAGAAATAGCCGCTGACGGATGGATTGATTCACCAATTATCAACAGATATTCCTTAAGTGCTTATGATGTTCCAGGTACCATGACTGGTCCTGGGTATACAGGTAGAAATGAATCAGTCCCTGTCCTCATGGGGCTGAAATTTTATCAGGAAAAATGATAGGTACATAGGAATAGATGGATGGATGGAGAGAGAGAGAGAGAGAGAGAGAGAGAGAGAGAGAGAGATGATAGGCATGTACAAAATAAATAGAAGACAGTTTTGGTTGGGAAGGCACTAGCAGTTGGGGACTAGCTAGCTCAAACTAAGGATTCTATGAAGCTGGGTCAGCTAGGGGGCACCATAGTGCACAGAGTGCCCAGCCTGGAGTCAGGAAGACTCATCTTCCTGAGTTCAAATCCAGCCTTTAGCTGTGTGACCCTGGACAAGTAACTTATCCTTCTTTGCTTCAGTTTATTCATATGTAAAATGTGCTGGAGAAGAAAATGACAAACAACTCTCGTTTCTTTGCCAAGAGCAAGTCTTGCTTTCCCCCCGACCTCCCTAACGCTGTGCATGGCAGAGATGGTGTTGATCTGCACTGGGAGAGGGAGAGTCCTCATGTGGCAACTCCCAATTCTAGGGAAATCCCAGGTCTAGCAAACATCTCTGTGGACGTGTTGGTTCTCAGGCTGGAGTGTGCTCCTGGAGAGGCCAGACTCTTCTTTCTGTCTTTGCATCTCCACTGTCCCTCCCAGGGCTTAGTAAGCTCTTGTTGACTGATTGATCAGAGGAGGCAGGGACCAAACCTTGCTTAACCTGACTTCTCTCTATTTGTATTCTCAGCATTCAGCACAGTGCTTTCACAGAGAAAGTGCTTGGTAAAAGCACCTTCCTTCCTTCCTTCCTTCCTTCCTTCCTTCCTTCCTTCCTTCCTTCCTTCCTTCCTTCCTTCCTTCCTTCCTTCCTTCCTTCCTTCCCTCCTTCCTTCTTTCCTTCCTTCTTTCCCTCCTTCCTCCCTCCCTCCCTTCCTTCCTTCCTTCCTTGCTTCCTTCCTTCCTTCCCTTCTTCCTTTCTTCCTTCCCTCCTTCCCTCACTCCCTTCCTCCCTTCCTCCCTTCCTTCCTTCCTTCCTTCCTTGCTTCCCTCCTTCCTTCCTCCTTCCCTCCTTCCCTCCTTCCTTCCTTCCTTCCTTCCTTCCTTCCTTCCTTCCTTCCTTCCTTCCTTCCTTCCTTTTCTTCATCTCGACACTTAGCATACAGCACTCTCTGCACACAGTAGGCATTTAAATGTTTGTGTCATGATTATAGTTACTGTATTCCATTTGACTGCATACTCCTCGAGGGGCATGGATACAGTTTCCTCCTTTCTGGGTCCCCTTGGGTCTGGTGCACAATAGGGGTTTAATATGCTTTGGTTGAATTGAGCTTACTGGTAACATAGAGGACTCAGCCTGGAAGGTGTCTGTGTTCACTTCTAGCTCTGAATTCTCCGAAGCAGAGGATTGAGCTAGAGTCAATGAATTAAGTGCGCATTCCAAAAGTCAGTTGTTATTATTCAGGAAGGTGAGGATGTCAGGCCACGTCATCCAGAGGATAAATGCACTCGCTCTCAAACAGAGCCTCTCACCAGCCATCCCTTGATGCCTTGGTCAGACAGAATCCCGGACCAGAGGGGCCGGGTCAGAGTGCATGCCGTGTACACTCAGCATTTGAAATTCTGTTCTTATGAGCCATGAAAAAGGGAAAAGGGAAGTAGATGCTCTGGGCACAGTTCTGCTAGTAGATACAATGACCTACTTAAAGCAAAGTCCCAGAAAACAACCAACAACAAAAACAGATTCCTCACAGAATAGTACATTTTGAATATCTTGGCCCTGAAGCGGGAACACATAGTAAGGTACAAAATTAGGCCATTTGAGGGAGGAACACTGGCTTAAAGAGAGGGGGGCCAGTCAAAGCTATCTAGTATAGTGGAATTGTCACTGGGCACGGGGTCAGAGGACCTGGGTTCGAATCTTGACTACTATCTACTAACATAAGTAACTGTGGGTCCTTTTGGTTCATCTGTCTTGGGCTAGATGACTTCTGGGGCCCGTCAAACTTTAAGGGCCCGTGACGTCTAAGATGATTTCAAGGCCCTTCGCCGTCACAGTGACCCTTCTCTGAATACTCTCCAGTTCATCAATGTCCTTCTTCAACTCGGGTGCCCCCAACTGGACATGATACTCCATCTGGAGGTCAGGTCCGGCTGTCCTAATTCGGGAAGGACATTCAGTGCCTGGCATACAGTAGGCGTTAAATAAAAGTTTATTGAATTGAATTCACAAACTGGGGAGCATCTAGAGAAGGATAACGAGGATGGGGAGACCATGCCGTAAGGGAACCAATCGAAGGAACTGGGGACTTTTAGGTCCAAAAAGAGGTAACCAAGTGGGGCACAGCAGCTGTAATACAGTGTTATTACAGAATCATGGATTTTGAGAGGTGGGGTCACACAGGCCAAACAACAATATAATACAAGATATACTTAAAAGGAATCTCCCCTGGAACAGAGAGCTGGACATGGTGATCCTAGGCAAGGCATTTAACCCCTTCCTCATCTGCAAAATGGACGTAAGAATAGCACCTATTTCCCAAGGTCGTGGTGAGGAATAAGAGAGAAACTTTGTAAAATGCTTTGGAAACCTTAAAATGCTACATCCATGCTGGTGACTGTTACTATTACTCAATACATGGCACCCCTAGCCTCTGCTTGAAGATGCCCAAGGAGGGGAAACCCACCACCCCCGTGGGACAGCTCTCCTTATGAGGGAGTTTGTCCGGATGCTAAATTTGCCCAGTTTTGCCTCCCACCCGTTGCTATTGCTCCTACCTCCTGGGCCAAGGCCAGAAGGTCTAAACCCTCTATCAAATGAGGGGCCTTCCAATATTTGAAGACAGTTGTCATCTCCCTCCAGTCTTCTTTTTTCCAGATGAACTCAAGGCCTTTCACCAGACCTGCTGCTCCCTCTCCAGTTTGTCACTGCATTTCTTAAACCATGGCACTCAGAACTAAAGGTGACACTCCTGAGGAAGCTGAAAGAGGGCAGAACACAGTGGGACTGTCACCTCCCTCCCCTTCCTAGAAGCTCCGCCTTTCTTAATGCAGCCCAAGAGAGCATTAACTTTTCTGTCTGCTGTATCACACTGGTGGCTGATAAGCTTGAGCTCCACTAAGCCTCCCAGATTTTGAGAAAAGCTGCTGTCTAACCATGCCGTTTCTCCTTGGGAAGTTGATTGTTTGTACCTATGTGCAGGACTTTACATTTATCCTTATTGAGTTGTGTCTTATCAAACTTAGACCAGTGCCTGTCAAGACTCCTTTGGATCCCAACTCTGTCAGGTAGTAGTACAATGCCTGGCACATAGTAGGTACTTAATAAATGTTTAATGATTGTTTGAATGATTAATTACATCATCTATAAATGCCACCTATGTTTTGATCCAAGTCACTGATAAAAATATTAAACAATGTGGGACCAAACACTGATTTCTGGGTTACTCCATTGGAGACCTCCCACCATACTGACACTGAACCATCAATGACTTTTTGAATCCAGCCACTCAAACAGTTAAAAAATATTCTGATTGTATTGTCAGTCAGTCAATAAGCATTTATTTAGCACTTACTGTGTGTCAAACACTATCCCAATCCATTATCTCTCCATCTTCTCCATAAGAATAATGAGACAACTTTATTATTTTTCTTATTTCCCAAATAAAAAGCTAAAAAAAAAGATCTACTCCTCCCAGTAATACCCCCTCTCTCCCTACAACATTGAGTAAATTAAAAAAAAAAAACCAAAACTAAATCCCTCAATATATATCTGCCTAATTAGGCAATTCAATTCTCTGCTTTGCCACATCTGCATTTTAAATCCCCCGCCTCTCTAGCAAGAGCTTAGTGAAATGTTTCATTTTCATTCTTATGGACTCATGATGTCTTATGCCATTGATAAAAATTCTAAAGTCCTTCCTAGTTATCTTTCCTTATGAAGTGGTTTTCATTGTTCTCCTAGTTGTTCTTACTTCACTCTGCATCCGTTCACAAAGGTCTTCCTAGTTTTCTCTAAAACTACATCACTTCTTATGGCATGACAACATTCCATTACATACCACATTAAATCCCACCATTTGTTTAGCCACTCCCCAATAGAAGGATAGTTTCTTAATTTCCAATCTGGGGCTACCATGAAAAAAGCTGCTATAAGTAATTTTACATCCACACTGGTTATCCTCCTTTGCAGAGATAACAGAAATAAAATAGAATTTGAGCAGCTCTGTCTTCTCTCTGTTGTTTGGTACCATCATCCCAAGGAAGGACCTTCTTTTGGGGGAGAGGGACAGCAATAGAAGGGAGATGAGATCGTCACTGAGGTCCCCCCCAGCTCAGATTCTGTGATTCTGAGAAATCAAAAGTGGCTGCACCAGGTTCATCCAGTGAGGGGCAGAACCCTGACTGCTCCCTGGGACTACCCTGCTCTGCACAATTTGCTTATCAACCTTTTTGTGAGACTCCATTCCCTGAAAGCTTTCTCTCAGCAAACAGGGACGACATTTTTATTTCCTATGTGGTTAAAGATTCAGTAAAATTCATATGGGTGGAAAGTATAGAAAGTCGCATTTCATTCAAAAATCATTTGTGAAGTTCTTACTATATACAAAACACTGTATGAGTCTCTGGTTCCCATGGGAAAACAGGATTTCTACTCAATATGAGAAGAACAAAATCACAGAACTGTCCCCAAAACGGACCAAGCTGACTTGGGAGGGAGTGATGACTTCTTCGTCGTTGGAGGTTTCTGGACAAAGGCAGGGTCACGGCATCACGGAGTCTCAGAGTCGGAAAGGCTCCTAAAGCTTATTAAGGTCCACCTGCAGCTGACCAAGAACTCCCTCCATGCTATCCCCAACAGGGGGTGATCCAACCCCTTCTTGAAAGCCCTTCCTCCTCCCCAGGAAGCGAATGCCAAGGTGTCCATTCTGCTTTGGGGCAGCTCTAATTGTGAGGAAGTTTCTCCTTAGATCAATCAATCCATAAGCATTTATTAAATGTGTACTATGTGTTAGGGTCTACACTAGGTGCTGGGGTTACAAAAAAATGAAATAGAATGAAATCTCCTTGAAGGCCAGGACTACCAGGGGAAACAATATGTACACGTCAAAGTATATTCAAGCCATGCACAAAATAAACACGTGGTAACTTTCTCCATATTCCTTAGAGGCTCCTATTTCTGCCCTGTGAGGTCAAGAAGGACAAGCTAATCCCTATTCCAGCTCTTTAGTAAACATCTGTAACTCATCTGTAAACATCTCTGGTCTTGTCTGGATCCTCTCTTCTTCAAGCTGAGAGAACTCCGATTCCTTCCTCTGACCTCCATGGCATGATCCTAAGGCCAATTGTCCCCCACGGGTGCTTTGAGGCCCATCACGTGCCGTGACCATTCCTGTGGCATTTGTCCTGGACTTTGCAGCCAGGATTCCTTTATGAGGGCCTAAGGTTACTCCCAGCTTGAAGGTCCTAGGAGGGGCACAAAGAGCCCCCCATGATGCTTCTCACAGTCTACATCTCAGCCCACCAAGTTTAACTGTTCTTTCCCAAGCTTGGTGTTCCATCTCTGGACTTCATTCTTTTATATAGGCTGTTCCTCCCATCCCTGGGCTGGGAACAGTCTCCCTCCTCACATCCAGCTCTTAATATCTGTCTTCCCTCAAGCATTAGGTCAGATGCCGCCTCCTAAAGGGCACTTTTCCTGATGCTCTTGGTTAATGTCCCCTCCTCCCTCAAATAGCCATGTATGTGCTTACATGTCTCCTGTCACAGCTGCCCTCTTCTCCCTCAAATAACCATGCATATGTTTACATGTCTCATGTTATATCCATCCCCCCTCCCTCAAATAATCCCCCCTCCCTCAGGAGAATGCAAGCTTATTCCTTTTGTGTTATTATTCCCTGTACATCTATCAGGCCCTTAAGAAACATTTGTTGGATTCAATTGGCTATTACCGCTAGTATCCCATGATATCAGAACCTGCCAAAGACAGGGTTGAATTGTAGTTTGTAGTGAGATAAGAAACCAACTCAACATTTATAATTGTCTGCTTTGAAAAGGGCCCCCTAATAACCCTCCCAAGATGAATTCCATCTCACCTTTGTTTGGAAATGGATTTTTATGGAGTGTGGAGTCTTGGAGTGAAAATGATCTCTAAGGAAGTGGCTGAGCATTCAGAAAAACAAATCCTAGGACCACCCAGTTAGAGGCGATGACCCCTCTGGGTACTGGAGGCTTCAACCGAGAGGAGCTTCAGCTGCCACTCAGACCTAATCAAAGTTAGTGACCTTGACATTTCTAACAACTCAGAAAAAGATCTTTCAGCTGTAAAACCCACCCAGAACAGTTTGGTTAGATGTCGGTAGGGGAACACGGTCTTGGTTTGTGGAGGCTGATCACCTTCGGCAGGCCGAGCAATGGAGTCCAAGAAAGAAGGTATGGATTCTGGTCCTTCCTCTTCCAGCTGTGTGACCATGAGCAAGTAACTTGTCCCGTCAGAGCCTTGATTTTTCCATATATAAAATGCAGAGGATGATTGTTGTATGAGCAACACCACACATGAGGTTGTCCTGAGGAACAAATGAGATGGTGGATATAAATCTCTGTGAAACTGTAAATTGCTAATAAAAGTCATTAAAGACACATAGCAATGGAAAATGATGTGCCATTGTGTCGCCACCTTCATCTCCAGGTAAGCGGAAGCAATGTTGTCTATTTGAGACTAAGTCACACGAGACAGCGGGTAGGTAAGCATCTAGCAACCTTGAGGCAGCTCATGCAAGGGAGCAGGAGTCGGTGTGGGGTTTGTTTTGCCTGATTTAGTACAGCTGTCCCTCAGTTTCCTCACCTGTAAGATGAGGGGGTTGTACCAGGTGACCTCCAAGATACCTGCCAGCTCTAATACTTTATGAGTCTAATATGTGAAAGGAAAACACAATTTTCCATGGACCCTAAAAAAGCAAGGCGGCCCTAGGAGAGTGCAAATCCAGGTCCAGGCCACATTCTTGGCTGACAGGTTCGGCTGATTCAAAAGGAGCAGCTAAAGTAGCTGGTGAAAAGGATTATGGTTTTTACCTGCTGTGAGCCCCAAAGGACAACAAGCAGTTCTGAAAGTGATTGTAAATCATCTCTGTATATTCTCCTTCCATCCTTCAAGAGATCCATGATTTCATTGGTATAGGGCAGGGGTGGGGAACCTGCGGCTTCAAGGCCACATGTGGCCTTCTAAGTCCTCAACTGTGGCCCTCTGACTGAATCCAAACTTCACAGAACAAATCCCCTACATAAAAGGATTTGTTCTGTAAAACTCGGACTCAGTCAAAAGGCTGCACCTGAGAACCTATAGGCTGCAGGCTCCCGACCCCAGGCGTAGGTGCATGGCAGAATCAGATCGATAGCTGGGAAGGGGTTTTGAGGTCATTTAGTATGGGGCCTTCCTTTCACAGATGAGGAAGCTGAGGCCTGGAGAGAGGTGGCAGTGAGTGGCAGGTCCTGTAAGGCCACGGCCAGCCCTCCTGCCACTTCCCCTTCACCAGAGCTGCCTTGTAGCTGCCCCTCAGGGGAGGAAGCTCAACTAACTTGGCTCAGCTGACAGACATCTCTGAGCCTCTCCCAAAAGCCCCTCTAGGTTGGGCCCAACTTCCTTCCAGCAGGGCCTTCCAGGCTTCCCTCCTCTCCCCTCAGTGAAGAGTCATTAGAGCAGGGCTTAACTGGCTGAAATTCTAAGGATACTTCTAGGTTTTCTTGAGAGAATCCTGTGGAGAGGTAACGGTTTTGTGGGACATCCACACCAGCCTGTGAGTCAGACACCTGGGTTCAAATTCCAGATCCTCGGCTTCTCAGTCACGGGATTATTACTTCCCCTTTCTGAGGTTCAGTTTTTTCTACAATAAGAAAGATAGGCAGTGTGGAGCAATGGTTAGAGGGCTAGCCTCCAGTCAGGAAGGTTTTTAGTCACATCATGTCCTGGCCACATATTGACTTACGACTTATGCAAACCACTGAACATGCTGGTGCCCAACACAACTCTTGAAGACTCCATATTGTAGAAAGGGAGCTTATCTGCATTGGTGGGGAGATTTAACTTCCTGGGAGTCCACTGCATCAGTGAAATAATAGGTTTGGATGAGAGACAGACAAAGAAAGAGAGAGACAGAGAGATAAAGACAGAGAGAGATAGACATAGAGAGACAGTCAGACACACACACACACGTACACACACACACACATACACACACACACAGAGGGAGAGAGAGACAGACAGAGAGAGAGAGAGAGAGAGATTATGGGCTAATCATACTCAAATGCTTAAATGACTTAAACGTCTGGGATGAGGTAAGGAAAGATCTCAAAGCAAATAAAGTTATATTAATGTGTGCTGTTAGGACAAACACCCATACTCAAAGTACTCCCATCAATTCTTGTGGCCCAAAAGACTAAATAAATAAACAATTCTTGGGTGCTCTGAAAGACTCAGACTTGGACAAAGTGAGACTCAAGCTTGAAATCTTTCAGAAGAGGACAAGAAGTAGAGAGTACATTAATTATCTGTGGCCTAACTCAGCTACAATAAGGGGAAAGAAGCACATCATCAGGAGAGTATAAGCTCTTTGAAGACAGGGAGCCTTTATTCCTGTCTTTTTACAAATAGAGGTGGCTGGGGCACAGAGGATACAGAGCTGGCCTTGGAACCAAGAAGATCCAGGTTCAAGTCTTGCCTCTGCCATATAAGGCTGTGTGATCTTGGGTAAGTCCCTTAAACAGTCAGTGCTCTGGGCACCTCTTTCTGATGGAGCAGTGCAGTGTGGTACAGGAGGCTTCTTTACCTGAAAGAATTCAATAGGAATGAAATCCTAGATCTCATCCTTTCCCTTACCCCTTTGTATTCCCAGTGCCAAGCCTATAGTGGATGCTGCTTCAAAGATATGACATAATTTATAGCTTTTGTTTTTATGTCGCCTACATTTCTTAGTGCATCCTTCTGGCCTGTCCCAACAAACACTTAATAAAAGTAGAATAGATTGACGGGGGTTGGGAGGAGGTCTTCAAGTACAGGCTGCGTGACCTCTTGTTTAGGATGTTAAGATGCGGATTATTGTCAGGTATGGGTTAGATTAGATGAAAACATTCAGTTTTAATTGGTTTATGGTTGTCTATTCCATTTACATTATTGTAATCATTGTTTCTGGACGCTGCTTACTTCTGTTTGCATCAGTTCATATAAGTCTTCCCATTCTTCTCTATATTCATCATGTTCATTGCTTCTTACAGAGTGGTCAATTACATTCATGGATATGTTTAATCATTCCCCAGCTGATGACCATCTACTTTGTTTTCGATTATTTGCTACCACAAAAATACTGCCACAAGTATTTTGGTGTATATGGAACTTTTCTTTCTGTCAATGGACCTTCCTGGTCACATGCTTAGCAGTGAAATCTCTGGGTCAAAGGATATGGACATTTTGGTCATCTTTTTACTGAATTTCAAATTGCTTTACAGAATGGTTGTGCCAATTCCCAGCTCTACCAGAAATGCGTTTGTTCGGCAAGGCATAGCGGTAAATACTTGTAGTCTTTGTAATCAAGGAGGCTGAGGCTGGTGGGTCATTAAGGTCTGTGAATGCTGAACTACGGTAGGGTTTAAATCCATCAAATGTCTTTAGCACCAATATAGTGAGCCTTGGGAGTAGGGCTACCTAAACTAAGGAGGGGCAAAAATGGCAGATCAAAGCTTCAGTCCAGATCAATAATGAAAACAGATTTGTGAGTATAATCTGTATTTCCAGCCTGGAAGAGGTGGAGAGACCCAGTCTGAAAAAATGGATAAAATAAATTTAAAAAAAATGACAATGCATTTGTCTATCTTTTTACTAACCCTCCAACACTGACTATTTCTGTCTTGTCACCTTTGCCAATTGTCAGGGTGTGAAGTGAACTCTCAGAATTTTTGTTTGTTTTGGGGTTGGTATTTCCCTTACATTGTCAGAGATTTGGAGCATTCTTTCATATGGTGGTTAAGGGTTTGCAATTCTTCTTTCGAGAACTATTTGTTCATAAACATTGACCATTTTATTGGGGAATGGCTCCTGGATGTCTTGGTTCATGGTTTCTTTGGGGTACTGGTGTCTCATTCGATAGGTTTGGGTTGACTGTGCAGAAATTATGGCCCAGTCATAAGTAGCTCTCAGAAATGACAGTAGTAAATACTCAAGCACATTATTATATTATAGGTCTTTTAATATGTGGAGCCGACCACTGGGGAGACTTAAAAAAACCCTGCTTTTCCAGCACACTGGCAATGAGATTTGAACCTTCCAATTTCAGCAATAGAGAACTTGGACAATATAGAGTTGCAGGAAATCCTGGATGCCATTGGAGATTTGGACCACACTACGACCATTGAAGCCTTCCACCTTTCTTGCAGCTGAACAAATACCACAGATAGAATTGTCAAGCCCACCGCTGATTTGAAGGATTAATTCAGGGAACTTCGGGTGTTTTGCAAACTCTTTCCAAAGCGATTTACAGTCCTTAATTATTTAAGCCCCTCCACTTCCCCTAGAGGAAGGGCAGCCATTAGATGCCTTAGTTTGCCCTCCTCAGAACCGGAGGGAAAGGAAGGTTAAGTGAAGAAAGAGCCGCTGTGCAAGGACAGAGTTGGGACTGGGTTTCAGGGAAATCTGAGGTGGGGGCAGATGGTGTTAGAGAGTCTCCCAAGGGGTGAAATCTGGGAAAGTGCTTCCCAACTAGGAGAATGGAAGGGAAGGCACTGCCGTTCATTTGTTTGAGTTAAAGTGAATAGAATTTCAATTGTACCGATAATAGCTTTATTGTTTAAAGTACTTCACACACACACACACACACGTGCACACACACACACTCTATGAATTTGATAATCAACGTATCATTTTCCCCACTTGGCAAATGAAGAAACTAAGAAAAAGTGATTTGCCCAAGCTAGAAGAGTTAGTAAATAGAAGAGATGTCTGTCTTCTATACAGTGAATGTTCTAATGCCACCATTTCTGCAAGGTAGGCAAGCCACAGTTATTGCCTCCATTCTACAAAAGGGAAATCTAAGGCTTAGATAGGACTCCCAGAGGATCACAGAACTAGTAAATATGGCAGCTGGAACTTGAACCCAGATCCAGTAAGGCCAACTGAAAAAAAAATCCACTACACTGCCTTTATTTTTTAAAACCCTCACATCCTTGCAATACTGAGACATTTGGGTTAGACTTGTTCTGTTTTTGCTTGTTTGTTTTTCCCAGAGTAATGAGCAGAAGTTACAGTGAGACAGATCCAGGTTTAATACGAGGAAATATTCCCTAACAATTAGAGCTTCTGAAAGAGGAATGATCTGCCATAGGAAATAGTGGGTTCTCCCTCATTGGAGATTGCCAAACAAATGTTGGAGGGGAAGGTATAGAGGGGACTCCCTTTAAAAGATTAGACTAGATTAGACCCAAAGTCACTTTGAACTTGGAGAATCAGTGATTCTTTGAAGGGTCCCTCCAACACTAATACTTTGTGTTTAGTTGTATGTTACAGAAGGGATCGCTTCATTAGCTACAATCTAAAGATTAATTATTTTGGTGGTGGTAGAGGCAGCCTAAGAGAATGGAGAAAATACTTGTCGTTAGTATTTGAGTCATCAAAGGTCATCACCTGCTTTGAGTCGTAGATCTATCCCTGAAGGTTACTCACTGTGTACCCTTCTCCTCTTTGGGTCCCACCCCTGTAAAATGATGGAGTTGGACTAGATTACTCTCAAGGGTCTTTCTAGTTCTGAAGTTCTATGATTCCCTAAATGAGGAAGTCCCAGGTTTTCCCCTTGTAAGCAGTCCTCAAGGAAAGGGTAGATGGAAAATTGTTGAGAATGTTATAGAGGGTATTTCTGCAAGAGAGATGGTTTGATTCTAAGTCCCTTCCGACTCTGTCACTCTGTGAAATCGATGAATTTAACTTTCTCAGTCCCAGGATATTTGAACTGTCTGTGGGGGTTGTGCCAAATATACCTGCGTATTTGGCTCAGAGAAATGGATAAGGTAAGAATTGAAAGGTAGCCTCTTGAGTGTGCTTTGTGGGCTGTTGAGAAATGTGAAACACCTGGCCTTTTCATGTCAGCTAAGGTTTTGGTGTGGCTGGCCAATGGGGCAGCCTGTTCAACAGTCTTCTGATAAGAAAGGATCTGGTCACAGAGCAACTACTTTGGGGACCCAGGACGATGGGACCATGAATACCAACAGAACTACAGTGTTCAGAATGGGAAGGGAGCCTGTTTCACCCTGCCCATACTTCACTAAAAATTGCCTCTAAAATATACTGCACAAATAATAAGCCAGGCTCTGTTTGAATATTTCCAAAGACTACCCATTACCTTCTAAGGCATTTGATTCCACTTTGGGACAGCTTTGATTACTAAAAAAAAATTTCCCTGATGTCAAGCCTGGATTGGCCATCCATTGTGCCTCGTTCTATCTCCTGGGACCAAGAAGATCCAATCGAATCACTTTTCTGTGCAGTAGTACTTCCAATACTTGAAACCAGCTATCATTCATCCATCCTGCCAACCCTAGTCTTTTCTCCAGGATAAATGTCCGTAATTGCTTTGATCATTCCTCATATGGCATGATTTTGAGGATTTCATTTTCAGAGCTACTCTCTTCTCATTGTCCTGCAGCATATGTGTAACCCCTTACAGATATATAGGGCTTTGAAGCTTTGTTCTTTTCTCCAGTAGTCATGCTGGTTGAAATCTGGCTGGGCAGCACTTTATTGGAATTCAGAGGGATTCACTGCATAATCTGAAATGACATTTATTTAGGGCTTTAAGGTAGAAGAAGCATTTAATATACACAAACTCATATAATTCTCATCACACGGGTCAGAGGTCCCCATTTTACAAATGAGGAAACTGAGACTTAGTGTCAAAACTCTAGATCATACGGCTAATAAGCGCCAGAGCCAGGCCAGGAGTCCAGGTTTTTTGACGCCAAAGCCATTTCCTTTCTCTTTATACCATGTCTGCCAAACTAGCCTTCAGTGGCATGGACTCAAGGATGAGGGGGAGGGATATGTCGAGGGACTGTGGCTTGGACTTTGGGCATTCTCCAGGGGAATAACACCACGAATTAATAGCAATGCTTTATACATGTTTGGCAACTGAGGTTTTCAAATGATTGATTTGCTGTGTGACCCTTGGCAAGACACAATCTCTGAGTCTCAGCTGCCTCATCTATAAGTGAGGGGATAGCATTGGATGACTTCTAAAGTTTCTTCTCCCTCTAAGGTTCTATACAGCTAAATTCCTCGCTCTATATATGCAAATGGTACTTCAACAATAGGCATAGAACTTATGGTTCTTAAAAAGGAATGACTCAATCTGAGGAGACTGGAAGGGTGACTAGTTGAGAAACAATTCCCCAATACAACAAGTAGGACCTCACTTTTCTGGGCAAAGTATGAGGTAAGGGTCCTCAGCTGAGACGCTGGGGCTAGGGGGCGGGGCGGGGCGGGGTGGGAGATTTGAGGCTATAACAACAAGGTCAGCTCAGTGATGTGAGTACTGGGTCTGGAGTCAGGAAGACTCCTCTTCCTGAGTTCAAATCTGGCTTCAGACACTTACTAGATGGGTGACCCTGGGCAAGTCATTTAACCTTGTTTACCTCAGTTTCCTTATCTGTAAAACAAGCTAGAGAAGGAAATGGCAAACTGCTCCGGTATCTCTGCCAAGAAAACCTCAAATGGGGTCACAAAGGATCAGACATGACTGAATAACAACAATAAAAAATTCACTGTTTTTATTTTAATGATAGGATTGGACTAAATCGATGGTTCTTGCTCAACTTTTAGGTCTCAGGGCATCTTAATGCTCTTCAAAATCACTGATGACTTAAAAGGTTTTTTACGTGGGTTGTATTTATTGATAGTTAACATATTAAAATATAAATGTAAATTTGCAAAATATTTATTAATTTACTTCAAATAATAACAGACTGACTATATTCTACACTCAAAGGGCTCTCCCAGCTCTGCCATCCCTCTGCTCCAGTGGTTCCTTCAGCCTCTTCTGTCACGTTTGAGGCTCCACTGCTGCTTTTGTGTCCTAAAGCCGGGATTCCCTGCTGATGGTTCCCAAAGCTCCCCCCTCCCCGCCCCCCCCCACCTGCATGCGAAGGCTGCCATGTGTCTGCTTAGTACTTTACATGCCCTGATCTCATAAGAAATCAAGCTGTAAGTGGCCTTAGAGATCCCTTGGCCTTTATCACTTCTCTCAGACTCCATTTTCTCTTCTTTAAAATGGGAATAATGACAGTGTCTATCTCATAGGGTTGTTGTGAGGATCAAGGGAAAAGACCTACTTTAAAAAGTTTAGTTTTATAGACGTGTTATTCATCTTCTTCCTCCTCTTTCTCATCATCGATAACAAACTGAAACCTAAGAAATAAGCATGATTTTCTCAAAGATTAGGAAGCAGCAGACCCGATCTGAAACACATGTGTCTGAGTGTGTCTTTCTCTTCTAAGGTCCCCTTAAAAATATGCAACCCCTCTCAGCCTCTGGAGATGCCAGGGCTCAGGAATTAAGTTCTCCACCCCAGGCCAGGTGTTTTCCCTTTGTCGCTGGGCAAACAAGCCCATCTAACTGAAGGATCCCTTAGTCCAGCCCACGATGGGGTCAGAGAAAGGCATTCTCTTTCCCAGGAAACTCTGAGTGATCCAAGGGCATTCATCCTGGGACAGTTGAACCCTGGGACTCATAAACACCTCTGGGGTAAACCAATGCTCCACCATTTTTGGCAGGTGGGCAGAGGAGCCAGAGAGTGGGCAGAGAAGGATTCCAGCCCCGGATGAGTCCCCAGCCTGCTCAACCCCCCTGACATGTTCCTGGTGTGTATAACTGGGCAATTAATATCATTCACATTCTAATTGCTCTATGCCTCACTTGCAGAGGGCCCCAGCCTCATTTCCCTTTCTCTTTTCCCATGCGCCAAGAACCATGAACCCTGGGCTCCCACTCTCCCAATAATATCCCCATCTGTCCAGACCCAGAGCTCACAGGTGGCTTATTGCTAATACATCTGCTTGCTGCATACAAGGCCCTGAGGTTTCAAACTTCCGGGGGCTTGGGGTGATTAGAGTTTGGTCTCCCATATACTAAAGGCTTCCAGATGGACTGTCCTAGAAGGGGGCAGCAGAGGGGCTGTAGGCAGGACAGGAAGGGTCTATTTTCAAGTAATTCACCTTGGCACTAAAACCATGCTAGAGAAACTGGACCCTTCCTACCCCCATCTCCCGCTCCCACTCCCACCCCCACCTCCATCCCCTCCCCCGCAAGCTGGTTCAGTGCATTCTCTAGGCAGCCAGATGGGCTTTCCATTTTCTTCTTGTCCATCATGGCCACAGAGGGATCCCAGCCAAGTGGAAAGGCCTAAAAACCTCTGTCTATTTGCAGGCCACAGGCAGGGAAGGTATTATCAAGGGGATAGAGGGGGGTCTGTTGCAGAAAGAGGGGCAGGAGAGTCAAGTAGTAGAGATTTTGAGGAACTTGTGAAAGCAAGGCTATTCATTCCCAAACCAAACACCGAGGTGGATGAGAGGGGGCACCCCCAGGGGAAGGAGATTTAGTCTGAAGCCATGAACTTTGCTCAGTAGGGTCTTACCGCCAGACACCATGGCATAATGGGAAGAAGCCTGGGATTTTAGAATTAAAGGGAACTTGGAGATCATCTAGTCCAATCTCCAAGTTTTACCGAGGAAGCAACTGAGGTCCAGAGAGAGTAAAGGGTCCTGCCAAGATAAGATCATTATTAAATGGCTGAGCCAAGACTTAGGACTAGCTTGGGACAAGGAGAAATGGATAGCAAGCAATCAGTCTTCCATCCAATCAAAAAACATTGTTTAAAGCACTTTTGTGCCAGGTACCAGGCTAGATGCTGGGTATACAAAGACAAAGAATCAGTCCCTGCCCTCCGGGAGAACGTGTTCTTTTATTCTATTGGAGGAGACAACACGGACAGACACATAGAAAATCTATACCTATGGAGTCACATACAAACCGATGGATCAAATCAACACACAATTATTAAGCACCTACTATGTGCCTATGCCAGGTGATGGGAATGCAAGGACACAAATGAATAGTTCCTGTCCTTAAGAAGGATATATTCTATTGGGAAGACAACATTTATATGCATATAATTATGTATATGTCTATATACATATGTATAGACATATATGTATATATGTATACTATTTGTACATATAATAAATGCTGTTGTTCAGTAATTTCTGACTCTCTGTGACCCCATTTGGGGTTTTCTTGGCAATGAGACTGGAGTAGTTTGCCATTTCCTTCTCCAGATCATTTTACAAATGAGGAATCTGAGACAAATAGGGTTAAGTGACTTGCCAAGGGTCACACAGCTAGTAAGTGTCTGAGGCCAAATTTGAACTCACCAAGATGAGTCTTCCTGACTCCAAGCCCAGCACACTGGGCACTGTGTTGCCACCTGGCTGATCCTAATATGTGTGTGTGTATATATGTATATATATATATGTGTATGTGTATGTATTTATATATCTACATATATACATAACAATACACATTTATTAAGCACCTAGTATGTGTCAGACACTATACCAGGTGCTGGGTATACAAAATCACAGACGAGTCTCTTCTTCAAGTAGTTTATTATATTCTATTGGAGGAGACAACTTGTGCAATGAATTATAGAGATAAGGGCTCGACCTATGATTTTATTGTTATGGGGAACTCCAGGATGAGAGAAATCCTCCCTCTCGTGCAGGTTGAAACCTTCTCTAGACCAAACAATATGATTTCATGAGACACTTGGCCATCCCACCTGGCAGGTGATGAGAAGAAGCAAAAGGACCATGATGATAACCAACTTCTTCCATTTTGGAGGAAGAGGAGGCAGAGGAGCTTTGAAGACATTGCTAATATTCCTCAAATCTAATCAAGGTATATTTAGATTCTCTTTGACTTCAATGGAAAGGCAGATGTAGGGACAGGTGGTTAAATATAAGGTGTGAGGTTAAGGAATAATAGAGGCCAAAGGTGTGTTGATGATCATAGTGGAAGTAATCTCTAAATTCTTTACTATAATAACTATAATATATAATATTATAACAATATGATAGCAATAATATATAATGATACATAATATAATAAAAATACATAACATTATGACATGTTATAGCAATAATATATTATATATGATGTAACATATATATTGTAATAACAATAATAGCCACCATTTATATAGTGCTCTAAGGTTTGCAAAGAGCTTTACATATATTATCTCATTTAATTTTCATGACAGCCCTGGAAGGCAGAGGCTCTTATTATCGCCAGTTTACAGATGAGGAAATGGAGCCAGACAGAGGTTAATTGAATGGCCCAGGATCATTTAGATCCTACTTCTAAATAATGGAGATGCTAGACATGGTAATCACTCCCAAGAAATGAAATGGACTCTAACTTAATAGATGTGAAACCTCCATAGATTCATGTCTCCTTACAACAATGTTGATATTTGAAGTACCATTTTCCAAAGAAATTTGAATTTGACAGGTAAGCTACTTTAGATGGGTAAGGTGAGTGTGCCTAGACAGTATCAGGTACCAACGACAAAGTTCTCAGAAGTGGCATAAAGGATATTATTAAACAGGCAAAGATAATGATTTCATGATCTAGCTTGGCATAACAACAGCTCTTTGTGTTCACTCTCTTGATGATCTCAACCTCTGGCAAAATTGCACAATTATTGTATTGCTTTGACCAGCACCAGGTGTTCCCCGACAAGCACTGGATTAGCTTGGACAAGTACCTGTATTCCAGTTACGAAGCCCTGCTATGAATAAAACTAGTTAGCCATTGGTATAAGTATTGAGATCTCCCCACACTGGGTTGGGTCCCCCTCCACTAGAGGCGGACCCCAGCACATGTGTCTTTGCTTGTAAGCCATTTCTCTCACTTTGAAATTAAAATTCTGTTTGGCTCCTGACTCTCCTGCCTCTAGCCTGCTTTGTTCAGCTTCAGCCATCCACAGGTTAGAGGCTGGTTTGGTTCAGTTGACATTAATTGGTGTAGGAAGTGGGTTGGGCATTTAATCAGAACATTGTACTCTCCGGTAGCAGCGGGAGTGGACTATGTGCCACCAGAGATTTATTTCTTTGGAATCTAATTCCCCCCTCATCTGATGAGTCCTATACCCGTCTCCCTGCTCCAATGCCCTGAGCTTCCACCTTGGTCAAGGTCGCCATACTTTGTGAGGAAAACTCCAGGACCCCCCTGGTGACCACTCTGGGAAGGATATCCTTTCTTAAACTGCACACCCCTGTTAATTGAGGTCTCTACATATCTCTGTTATTTTTTAAACTGTATGCCTCTGTAAGTTGAAACTGAACCTCTCTGTGACTCTGTGTCTCTGTATGGGCTATGATTCATGCTTGGTTAGAACTATTTATATCTGTATCTATTTTGTTGGGTTTTTTTGTGTCTGCATCATTGTAAAATGGAAAATGTCTGTGTCATGTAAAATGTCTATGTGGATTCTGTTATCTTGAAAGATTTAAAATGCAGCCAGCCAGAAAACTTCTAAGAGCTGTAGCCAAAGAATTTAGAACACTGAGAAAAATTAATGAATGTTCATACTTGAAGCAATTGTCCCAGCAAGAAGGACTAACTCCCACTTTAGGCTTTCTGAGGGAGATTAGGTTATAAGAAAAGAGAAAAAGAGGAAAAAAAAGTCCATAAGACACTTTTTCTCCTCTGTCATTTTAGTTTTGGATATGCTAGAATTACAGGGGGAAAAGGCAGATAATCAAAGTTTGTAGAAGTGCTAAAAACATCTTAGCATATTTTAGAGGTTTGAAGATTTATCATTTTTAAGATTGCAGGAGAGAACTCCTCAGATTTGGGGTAATTACAGGAACTCACTCCTTTCTGAAATGTCTTAGTAAGTTTTGGGGTACCACTCTAGAATTTATTTTAAGGAAAAAGTAAGAATTAAATTTTATAAATGTTAAAAGTAGATGTCATTTTCCCTTAAAGACTGAGAGCTTCATTGTTCTAGGGCAATGAAGGAAGGCAGCTAGTTTGGAAGTAATTCCAGAATGAAGAAAAAAAAAAGAAAAACAAACAGGTAAATGGTTTGCAACTTGCAGCAACCTTTTACTAATCGTTCCTTAACATTTCTGACCATGAAAAGGGAAAAGACTGATTAAATCAAAGATCCCTTCTAACTCCTCTAGGTCAGAGACCCTCTCCCTCCCTCTCATTTCAGATCAGATTTCCAAATACAGGTGTTGAGAAAAAAATGCTGGAAAAATATAGGGAAACTTGAATTACATTATAGTTACAGAAATTTATTAGCTGTGGAATTTTAGGCAAGTTTTCTTTTCTCTGTTTGCCCCAGTTTCTTGATTTGTAACGAGAAAAATAATAATGGTACCTACCTCCCAGGGCTGTTGTGAGATCAAAATAATGTAATGATTGTAAAGTGCTTAACACAGTGACTGGCATAGGCTAGGCACTACATTATTATCATTTCTTTAATTGAATGTAATTGTTTCATACTTGATAACGCTAAAGTGGTTTTAAAATGCTAAAGGTAATATGATTAATTATTTTTATATGCGATAATTTGGAAATGTAGTTAACTGAATTGAAGTTTCGTTTCCTGTTTTAAGTACGTGATATTGTTTATGTTATTATTGTGTTTCTAAATTCTTTTATAGTATGAAATTTGAGAGACCATTGTAACAGAAATGCTGTTAGACGAAACAACGTTTTAACCTGGATGCTGTTAGACATGAATTGGACTTTTAAAAGGATGTGATTAAAATAGATATTTGAAAACTTAAATATTGAATGAGGTATTTTTTGTTATAAAGCAGATGATAATAATAATATTAAGTTTACTAAGATGGTAAATTTCCATTTGAAATTCTTGGCTTTTATGAGAGTGTATAGGGTGGTTTAAAGATGTAGTTTCAATGAATTAACAATCAGTCAACCATCACATATTTGCTGTATGTCTCAAGCCCCAGAATATGGGTAGCATTAATTTATAAGTAAAGGATAAATGAAATATTAAGTGTTAGGGAAATATATTCAAGCCCTAAATTGTGGTTAGTGAAATGTTGCTATTTAAGGTAAAAATTCTTGAGACTGTAATTTACTATTGTTCAAGTTTTGATTACAGGGATAGTTTTTGAATTGTCATGAAGGAAAATTCCCCACCTGGTTAATCTTGAGCCCTGCTTTTAACACCCTGTGACTATATGATTGGCTGTCAGGTATGACTCATGCTTGAATCTAACAGAGTTAAGGGAGTTTTCCCCTCTGTTATGATATTTGATATTTTTTATAACTATGTCCCTCTTTTTCCTTTTATAGCAAATTTCTATTATCAAGCAATTTTGTAAGTATAATATTAAATTGATTAAATAATAGATTGATACTGGCACATCTCTGAGTTAATACAATAGGATGCAGGTATGAACCCCTTACAATTTTAACCTGTATTTGTCATCAAATTATAATATATTTCCTCCTGGGGGGGAATGATTAAACAAAGTGATAAGACAGAGATGTAATGTAAAAAGTTTTCTAAATAAATGGAATGGTGAATTTTGAGAGAGCAGCAGGATTAGACTATTTTCTCTAAGAACTATATACAGATCTATATGATTGGCATTCAAATTTATCTGAGATGGAAATTCAGACTTTGAGTATGTTTTAGTAATAAGTCATATAAACTGAAATTCTCTGAAGTTTCAAAATTGGAGATCAAGTTTATTAACTTCTAGATTTAGAACCAGAGAACCCTCTTCAGAGCTGTCCTGAGAATAAAACCTATTGCCCCCCAAAAAGTTGTCTACAGACCAGATAACTACATGAGACATCTGGGATTAAAAATGTGCTGGTTAAGTGGATATTGAGAATGGGTTACTATGATACAAGGAGACTTGATGTTAGTTAACATTGGCAACTCTAGTCTCAGCTTTCGAAACTCTGGTTTCTGATCTCAGCCTTGATTTCTGGTTTATATTTAAATTTTCTTGATTACTTTGGTGACAGTGAAATCTCCCTTTTCAAAACTAGTTCATTGTGAGCCCTCTAAGTAGTTTGAGCTGCACCTGACTTAATGTAATTATGCAATTATGGGAATTGTGAGAAGAGTTTATTGCATTGTTTGAATCTAGCCCTGTATGCCTGGGAACTGAGCATCTCTATGTGATGTTGAGATCCTTAACCAAGGATCTATGTTATGCTGACCAGAAACTCAGATCCAAAGACTGGTACCAGGAGTTTTCTCACAATTGTAAACCCATACGTCTTCTAAGGGCCCCTACTAGGTCCTTCTGTCTACTCCTACAGCTGTAAAACTTGTGGGTATGGACTCCTGGATCATTTAAACAAAGCCCCTGCTTCTGAACACATGACCAAACCCTCCAGGGACCACAAGGTTCATCTAGCATGGACCCAGAAGCAGCCAACATCCAGACAAAATGGCTGTCCCAAGTTTCTGGACAAGGGCTGAGTATACTGGCTTCTTCTCTTTTGTTATGTGCCCAACTTCCAAGGCCCTGATTCAAGCATGTGTTGGCATTTTCTCCTTCTACATTCTTATGGCTAGCAATGATACCTGGGACATACATCCCCAATAGGTCCCCTCAAGGAACTAACCCCCTAGGCAACATTTCGTCCTGGCCTAACTGGCCTCTCATGGCATCTTGGCTTATACCTGCTTCTCCTTTATTGGCCAGAAAGGGAGGGGTTCTTTCAGAACCCCTCCATTTGGCCAAAAGGGGGAAATGTCAAGATTCTATTAGGAGATGCTCTGTTTTCCAGAGCAAAGGCCCAGAAAACAAGCTGTGCCCTGAGCTTGTCATAACAACAATCCTTTGCACTCACCTTCTTAACGATCTTACTCTCCGGTAAAGTCACACAATTATTGTATGGCTTTGACCAGCACCAGGTGTTCTCTGAACTCAGACAAGCACTGGATGAGCTTGGATAAGTACCCATTTTTTGATTATGAAGTCCTTCTATGAATCAAAGTTGCTGGCCACTAATATAAGTACTGAGATCTCCCCACACTGTGTCAGGTCTCCTCACTATGGACAGGTCCCCGGCATGCGTGTCCTTTTTGGCAAGCCACTTCCCTCACTTTGAAATTAAACTTCTGTTTGACTCCTGACTCTCCTGATTCTAGCCTGCTTTGTTCAGCTCCAGCCACCCACAGGTTAGAGGCCAGTTTGGTCCAATTGACGTATTCTAGCCTAGCTTAAGCTAACCTAACCTGTCCTATTCTGTCCTATCCTATCCGTATTGCCATATCCTAAAATAACAGATTATATAGCATTATAGATTTAAGCCTGGAAGGGCCCCTCATTTTACAGATGTGGAATCAGGACCCAAAAAGGTGAAGGGACTAAGGAATGAATTAATGAATGAATGAATGAATGAATGAAGCATTTATTAAACTATATACAAGGCACTATGCTAAGCTCCAAAGATACAAATAGAAGAGTAAGATTGTCCTTGGTCTCAAGGTGCTCCCAGTCATAGGGACACAGCACATATGGAAGGTGTCAATTGTAAGTCTTTTGGAAAATTCCCATGGTCCTTAAGGTGCAGTGGCAAAGTGGATGTGAATGCCTCTTCTTTAATATCATTTATCATAGGATCACAAATTTAGACCTGGGAGGAACCTCAGAGGTCCATCTAATCCAATCTTCTCATTTTATAGACAAAGAAATAGAGACCCAGCTAAGTTAGATGACTTAGTAGCAGGGGTAGTACTTGATCCAAGCTCTTCCTGGCTCCATACCCAGAAGTCTATCCATTGTTCTATACTCTCTTTTAGAGAATGTCAACATTTGTGGGGGGGGGGTGTTAAAGAGCATTTTCATGATAGTAATCCTTACCCACAAAGACAACCTCCTTGGGCTCACTCCCCTTTCCCAGAACAACATTTAAAGAATGGACAGGTAGAGAAACTAGTCTATGCTTCAGCCTCTCCTTTGGAAAGGTACCTGCCTCCTTAGCCTCAGCCTCCATAGGGAATCAATTTAGAGTGTCAGCCTCTCCCTCTGACACTTCATCTGCTTAAGCGGAGGTTGGATTTAACTTTCCCCAAATGGTTTCCCCATCCAGTGTCCTTTCCCCACGATATTAAACATTCCATGGAGGGGATGGCTCAGGCACTCCAATGCAGTGGGGAGCCTGGGCATATGGAACAGAGGCCTCTCCCCGGTGATCTGAGTGCTTCTCACATACCCGCTTGGCCCACAGGCAGGAAATTAAGGGCTGTAGGGAAAGGCACCTCTGGCCTTTAATTCACTTTTTAATAAAATCATTCAAAGGAACTCGCATACTTCATGCCAGACGTGAGAGGGGCCTGCCTTAATGGTTCTTTCAAGGGAAACCCATTCATTCCCATGCATGGCTTTCTTCAAACCGACCATTTACTTATCCATTTGGAATAAGAGAATTGTGTGCACAGAGAGTACATCGAGATCTTTGAGCCAAAGACGACTGAGAGTATGAAGAGGTTCATATGTTGTAACCAATTTCACTCTGTGCTGACATATTCATTCTCAACCTAACATCTGGCCAGGCCCACATTCACCAGTTCGTCAATTCATTTGTTCATTCCTTCATTCATTCCTTCGTCCATTTCTAAGATTCTGACACACACGCAACATTCTACATCCTAAGACCCTTTCCAGCTCTTGACATTCTGCATTCTAAAATCCCTTCCAGCTCTGACATTCAACATTCTAAGGTCTCTCCCACCTCTGACATTCTAGGACCTAAGGTCTCCCCAGTTCTAACACCCTGTGTTCAAAAGTCCCTTTCACATTCAATATTCTATATTCCAAGGTCCTTTCCAATCTGCCATTCTTTGTTTTAAGTACCTTTCTGCTCGAAGATTCTATGCTTTACATCTCCGAACTCTGATATTCCCTATTTTAAGGGCCCTCCCAGCTCTGATGTTCCCTATTCTCCTAGCTCTGACCTTTCTTATTCTAAGGGCCCTCCCAACTCTGACATTCCATATTAAAAGTCCCTCTCACCTCTGAAATTCTCTATTCTAAGGTGTTCTAGAGCTCTGAGATTCTCTTCCAAGGTTCCTCCTAGATCTGATATGCTCTTTTCTAAGCTTCCTCCCATCTCTGACATTCTCTGTTCTAAGGTCCATTCTAGCTTTGATGTTCAGATTCTATATACAGGAGTGGGCAATATTTTGATCATATTAATACCTTGGAATTAATTGGTCCAGTCCTTTCCAGGATAATAGCTAGCTGAAAGCAGGTTTGATCAGACAGAGAGACCAACCCAGAGCACAGGGAACTCCCCATCAAGTCAGACCAGATTGCCCTTGGCAATCACAGAACACTGTGAGGGAACTGATTACTTATAGAGGTCGGGCAGGACAGAGAACGGGGAAGAAACGTGTTGACATTGGAGAGGGGAGGATGCTTTCCTTCAAAATGATATCATGTCTTCAAAGGCCGGGGTCTCCCACTGTACTGCAGTCATCCTGATCCATATCTGGTCACTGGATGCAGAGAGCTCTGGAGGAGAAAGTATGGTTGGTGATTTTGCACAGCCCACCCTCACTTAAATTCAATTCACTTGCATGTCATGGGATCTTCTCCCTGTTGTCCTGGTCCTCTTTGAGAACGAAGGACAAACAGCAGCAGCAACCATGTCCCAGATGTTAAATTAGAGAACCTAAGCCTAGGCTACAATTGCAACTTTGCTATTTAGTTTCTAGGTGAATATGGGCAAGTCACGCCAATGACCTCACTTTTCCATCTATAAAATGGAAGGGCAGATCTCAACCAGGAGATCTCAACCTGAGGTCCATGAACTTGTTCAAAAAATACTTCAACAATTTGATTTCTATGTATTTTTTCCTTTGTAATCTTATACATTGTATTTTATGCATTTAAAAATGTGCTTCTGAGAAGGGGCCCATGAAAGAAAAAGATGAAAGGCACCTGGACTAGATTATTCCTAAATTTCCTTGTGATTCTTCTAGCTTGAAATCCTACAACGTTCATTTGAGGAGTTAAGCATCAGCTTTCTTACTAAACACAATGCCACCACCACCACCACCACCAGCACCACCACCGCCACCAGCACCACCACCACCACCAGCACAACAACAACACTCCCACTGTAGCTCTTTCTGAACAAAGACTTAGCAATATTATGTCAAAGGTGGCAGGGACCCTAGAGCACTAGGGAGATGAAAGTAATGATTCATATGAAATTTCCAGGCCATTGAGTCACAAAGGTCATAGGGTCATTGATTTAGATTTGGAAGGGCCATTAGAAGTCATTTAGTCCAGCAGTGATTTGCCCAAGATCCCACAGGTGAAATGAAGAGCTCCAATCCAAGATCCCATGCTCTCACTCCAAACCACTGCCCAGAACTATCTTGTGGCTTACCAGAACTGCTGTCTAGCCATGGCTGGTCAATGTTGGAGTCAAGTGGCTTGGGTTCATGATCTTGTCAAGGTGTGTGCCTGCATCATGATTTTTCTGAGTCTGTTTCTTTATTCTTCAAATTGAGGAAAGAGTATTTGTGTTACTTACCTTGCACGTTTGATGTAGGAAAGTTCAAAGGAAGCCATGAACTGCTACATGTAAATGTGAGTTATTGGTATACCTCTTATTTTATACCTGTAGAGTTGGAGTTTTTGGTTAAAGGGTCAGGATTTTCATTTTTCCTTATTTAATGTCATTATGTTAGACTGCATTCTCTTATTCTAACATGATTCCTTTCCAACATCTGCCAAGTGCAAATTAGCAAGTACATCATCTGCATTTTTCCTGAAGTCACTGGTCAAACTGTTAAACAGAGTAGGAGTAAGCACGGATCCCTGTGGCACTCCACTGGAGACCTGTTTCTTCCAGGTAGCTCCTGATCTATCAAAGGATTTCAGGTCTGTGGGTATTAAGAACTGGAAGGGACTTTAAGGGGGAAAAACAAGCTAGTCCAGCCTTCATCTACTGCCCAGGAACCCGAAGTTTAAGGAAAATGACTTGCTTGATGAAGGTTTTAAAGATAAAAAGGAGGAAAACTGAGATCCAGACCCCGGTAGGAAACAGGGAGGGTGATGGAAAGAGCACTTATTTTGAAATCAAAAATCTAAATTATGGATTTAGACCTTTTAAATCACTGAGTACAGGTGCCTCATTTTGAAGATAAGGAAACTGAGGTGCAGAGTGATTGCCTAGGGATAAATAGCTTATAAAAGTTTGAGGCAGAGTTTGAACCCAGATGGAAAAATAAACAAAAACGAAACATTCCTGACTCTCAAGGAGTTGACTTTCAGCCTCTTCACAGTGTGGGGAATGCTAATTCCTATCTGCTGACTCCATTCTTCCAAACTATTAGTCCTCCCTCTACCTCTATGACCTTTAGCCCACATGACTCCATGCCAGCCACAATGGAACCATTCAGTCTAACTTATTGAACTGAATGTTTATGCTGTTATTTTAAGTCTTATTTCCAGTATATCACCTGTATTTCTGAATATAATCCTCCTCCCTTCTCAACCCATTTAGCCATCTCTTTGACGAAAGGATTGGGGGGAGAAAAAAAGAAAAAGCAGCTCAGTTAAACAAATACATCGACCACAGTATATGCAGGGTTCCACGCCCATAGTTCCCCACCTTAATAAAGAAGGGAAGAAAGTGTATTTGCTCAACACTTCTCCTGGTTCATGTTTGGTTATTATAATTAAAAGGCACTTAGTCACTTTTATTATTTACTAAATTTTATTATTTTTAGGTTTTTTCAATTTACATTGTTGTAATTGTAAGTTGTTTTCCTCATTCTGCTTGCTTCACTCTTACCGTATTATCGCAAGGAAGGATTCGTAGGGTTATGGAATGATAGATTTAGAGCTGGAAAGGACCTCAGAGGCCACCAGGTATAATGCAGTCACTTTACAGATGAGTAAATTAAAAACCAGAGAAGTTAAAAGACATCCCTAGGGTAAAAAACTGGAATCTATGCCCTTGGAGTTTTCCTGACTCCAAGTTCAGCACTCAATTCCCCCATCCTTAGAGCTCTTCCCAAATGGCCTGGGCTGCCTTGAGGAGTGGAACAGGGAGCAGGCCCCTTGCTCATATTGTAAAGCTTTGAGCTCAGGCTGGATAGCCCTGCTCATTGGCTTTCTGGTAGAGGAGACATCCCTGTCCTTCTGTGCTTTGGACTGGATGCTCACTGAGGTCCTTTCATGTTCAGCGTGGCTCAATGCAAAGATCTGGATCTGCAGTCAGAAGACCTGGATTTGAACCCTACTTTTGATACCTTTGCACCCTGGGCCAGTCACTCTACCCCACTAATCTTTAATTTCCTTATCTGTCAAATTAGGAGCATTGGATTAGATTGACTCTAATGTCTCTTTCAACTCAAAAACCTATGCTCTCGCCATAAATCTATAGTTTTCTGATTCTGTAGTATTCCAGATCAGGCAGCAATACACTGGGAAAACAGGGATGAGGATGGAGGTCCTGGATTCCTCAGCTCCCCAGTGCTCTTTTCACCACCAGACCCTTATCAGGAGCTCTTTCATTCAAAGAAATCGAGTTGGCCTTCTTCCTCAACTGCCTCCTCCCCTCCCCAAAGGATGTTGAAAATAAAAGTATGGGAAAATCTTTAAGATTTACATTTTGTGGGGAAAAAATATCCTAATGGGCAGGGAGAGTACATGATGACTCAATTCATCCTTGGGCTCTTCCAGACAGAGCCGTCCTAATCTTGGCTCTGGCACGTGCCAGGAAAGAGAGGGGGAGAGAGAGAGAGGGAGAGAGAGAGAGAGAGAGAGAGAGGGAGAGAGAGAGAGAGAGAGAGAGAGAGATGGATGTAGTCAACAGAAATGCCCCAGGATTCATGTATGAAATAAGCCAGCTGCCCTTCTAACACCTGTCACTGGGGGCACAGTCATCAGCAAGCATGGTAAGTAAGGGTGGTGTCCCCATGACATCATGGCCTACCAGAGTTTGCCAGCTTTGACTTAGCCGCAGTGAATGATTGAGGAGCTGAGTTCAAAAAAATCCTGGGAACTGGAAATCCCAGTGATATCATTCTCGGGGAGGGGCACCGGTGCCCTGGCTCTTGGGGAAGTTGCCCAGTTTAGATTACTCCTCTAATGAATGGATGAGTGAGTGGGTAAGTGAAAAGAAAGTATTTATTTGTTCATTATTAACAGTATGCCAGGCGCTGTGCTAAGGACCGAAGATATAAATATAAAAGGCAAAAACTGCTCCTGTCCCCAAAGAGTTCATATTCTAATTGGGGAGGGGGCAGTGACCTATAAAATGGGAGCAGGTGGCTGTGAGGGACACTGTGGTACAGAAAGTCACAGAGAAAGGAACCAGGTGGGAACAGGCTGAAAGGCAACTCATCTTAAACATCCCATCAGGTGTTGGCCCATCCAGCTGAAGAAGCCACTCTCAGGCACCGACATCTCAAGTGAGCAATGGGAAGAGCCTTGGACTTGGAGCCAGAGAGACTTCTGACTTGGGACTGAATCCCGCCTCCCATCCCTATAAAACTGTGTGACCAAGGCCGAGTCAATCAATTCTCTGGGCCTCAGCTTTCTCATATGTAAAGTTGGGATAATTATACCTTCTAGAAGGCTCAAATGAGATGATTGCAGCATGTAAAGCATGCTTCAAACCTTAAAATGCCAGTTTTTAAAATTCTCTCTCTCTCTCTCTCTCTCTCTCTCTCTCTCTCTCTCTCTCTCTCTACCATTAGACTTCTTTATTCCTTCCCTCTCCTCCCTCTCTTCTTCTTTTCCTTCCTTCCTCCCTCCCTCACTGTATTCTTTCCTTCCTTCCTTCCTTCCTTCCTTCCTTCCTTCCTTCCTTCCTTCCTTCCTTCCCTTTTTTTCTTTACCATTACTTAAATTGCTATTATGAAGAGAGAGAGGACATTTTGCTAAACACTGGGTGGAGAGGAGGAGAAACAAAAGTGAGCTATATAGTAAGCCTTCCCTCATGGAACTTACATCTAGTAGTCAGAATGCACCACCATATACAAACTATGATGAAGAAGAAGAATAACAGGCGTGTGCAGGAAGGACCTGTGATTTTGTCCATCTGGATTACAACTGATGCTAGAATTTTCTCTGAGATGCAGATGGCACCATCTCTGTGACTCATTAGAGAAGCCCCAGGGAGTTGGCTGGAGGTCAGAGAAGCTAGGTGACATGGTCACAGAGCTAGTAAGTTTCAGAGACGACATTTGGTCCTCCTGGCTTTAAGGCCGGTCACTACACTTTCTGACTCTATGATAGCAGGAAGCATAAGACAGGGGGAAGTGGGACCTTCAAGGTTAAAGGAAGATGTTTGTTCCAGGGACCAGGTGAGGCTTGGTGGAGGAATTTGAGAGATTCGAATAATGAGTAAAATCTCCAGAGGTAGAGTTGGAGGTGCGAGGACTCCAGGGACCAGAAATAATGTCAGCAAAGACACAAAGATGGGACAATGCCAACGTGGACAAGGGAGAGTGAGCCTTGACAGGAGAGCTGGAAAAGAGAGAGGGCAAAGGTGTCCTTTCTTCCCTTCCAACAGGTTTCCTTTCTGACTTTGCTATTGTCTTCTATCACCTTCCTTAGTCTCACTTTCTCCTTCTATAAAGCTAGAAACCATCTGTCAGGTGCTTTGTAAATCTTGAAGCTCAGTGCCTAAGTCAACAGCTATTGGTGCTGTACACCCAGCTGTCTGTGCTTAAAACCTTTCCCTCCCTTCTGTTATGGGAGGTAGGAAAAGCAGAGAATCAGTTACCAAATCCTTTCACCTCTCCCTCCTTTTACATCTATCCCTTCTTCTCTGTTTCAGATGAAGCCACCTGTTACAGGTGTTCTTTGACACCCACCTGGATTCCTACAACAGACTGTCACCCCAGAGCTGTCACAATCAAGGAGTGTGTGTGTGTGTGTGTGTGTGTGTGTGTGTGTATAGCATCACCCTAGATGTGAAGTCTCAGGTGGAGAAAGCCCACCCCACTCCCCTGCCAAATCACCTCAGGTCTGTACTTTGTGGCACCAAGGTGAAGAAGTTCGCCATCTCCCTACTGCCAGCATTTTCATTGGTTGTCCCTCCTCCCTGGAAATCTCTCCTTCCTCCTCCCCATCTCCTACACTCTTTGGCTATTTTCAAATCCCAGCTAGACTTTCACCTTCTACAAGAAGCCTTTCCTGGATTCCTTTAATGTTCATGCCTTCTCTCTGTGCAGCTTAGCCCACTGAGATCTTTTTGGTCCATAGTTTATATATTGTTTCCACCATTAGACTGGGAGCCCCTTGAAGGCAGGTGCAGTTTTTGCCTCTCCTTGTATCCCCAGCACTTAGTACAGTGCCTGCTTATAGTAGGAGCTTAATAAATACCTGTTAATTGACTAACCCCAGGGTTCTGGGGTATCAAGCAAAGTAGGGGAGAAAGTATCCCCAGAAAGATGCCACTAATACCTTTTAAATGTTTTGCCTTGGGGCAAAGCCCTGACTGACCCATTCTAATTACAACTCTATCTAATTTGTTCTTCTTGCTTCCACCAATGTATCATTTGTACCTCTACCAGACTAATCTTCCTCACACATAGATATGAGCCCTTTTCTCCCCCTCCTCTCTCAGCTCAAATGATCAGATGTACACATACTGATTTACATGTTGTATTCTTTTCAGTGAAAAGTGAATTTCTTGAGGGCAAGAATGCTTCCCACTTTGTCATTGTATGCCTTGCGCCTAATATACACAAACAGATACTAAATATTTACTCATATTGGTCTGATCAGCCACAGTCGGACACATTGCAACTTGACTCTAGTGTAGTGATGTTATTCTGGTCCTCTGAGAATGAAGGATAACAACAACTAAATATTTATTGAATTCAATTGGATTAGACTGGCACTAACTACCTCTCCTCAGTTTAAAATCTTTCATCGGGGTTCCTGTTATTTATTGAATAAAGCCCAAAGTTCATTGGATTTGCCTTCTGATGTTCTCTAGACATTCCATCTCCTTTCCTTCCCGGGGAGTGTGCTTCAACCATACCTGATTGCTTGCCTCTCCTGTATGTGTCTCTCCTAACTTGGCCATCCTGTATATCTTTGTTCACACTGTCCCCTCCATTTACAATGCCCTCCCCTCTCCACATATCTGTCTATTGAAATATAGCCAGTTCTTCAAAGTCTGTGTAACAAATTCATACAATTTCAAGCTTGAAGGGGACCTTAGTGACCGCTGAGTCTGACCCCAATCTAAAAACGAATCTTCCCACTGCTGCCCAACCAACCCAGTTTGAAAAGGAGGCAGGTGGTACAAGGGAAAGAACATTCATCCTACAGGACCGACCTCGTCGCCAGGGCTGAATTCGATTTCTGGCCCTGACATGTACATCCTATGTGACCTTGGGTAAGGTATGTCCTTTCCATGAGTCTCAGTGACTCACCTGGAAAATGAGGGGGCTGAATCCAATGGATTCAGAAGGGCAAACTTCCAACTCCCCAGGCAATCCATTCTGTTTGGACAACTCTAATTATTAAGTTTTTCCTTATTCCAAGGGTTTTTTTTTTACTGACCTCCAAGTGGTCTGGGAATAGATTTCAGGGGATTTGTTAACTTGTATAGAAAAAAGATGCATTTTATTTTAGTAGAATTGGTTTTCTTTATTATCCTATGGATTTTGTGCATTTTAAAGCATTATTTAGGCTTCACTAAATGGCCATACAAATGTCCAAGAATCCCTGCTTTACATCAAATCTAAATTCCCCTTTTTGTGTTTTCCCCTCCTTCCAGGTCCTCTTTGAGACTGAAGGACAAACACACAAACAACAAACAACAACAGCCAGCTGCCATTTCTGATGCGCTGAGGCAGCTGGTGGCCTGAGCTGGGAGAAAAGAAGACCTGAGTTCAAATCCAGCCTCAGACACTTACTAGCTTGTGTGACCCTGGGAAAGTCACTTAACCTCCACCTGTGTCAGTTTCTTTAACTTTAAAATGAGGATAATAGTAGCACCTACTTCGTAGGGTTATTATGAGACTCAAAATGAGATAATATTTATAAAGACCTTAGCACAGTATCTGGCACATAGTAGGCTTAGAAATAAATAATAAATTACAATATAAATAAAGTATAAATAAATGCTTATTGCCTTCTGCTTCTCTTCCCCCAGGAAACCGTAACAGATTCTAATCATCTCTGTTCTCAGGTGCCTCCAAGCTCTAACATCCTACATTCTAAAGTCCATTCTAACTTGGACATCTTTTTTTTTTCTAAGGTCCCTTCTCAGCTCTGCCAGTCTACATTTCAAAGTTCCTTCCCCATATAACATTCTATGGTCTAATACAGCAGTGTCAAACTCAAATAGAAAAGGTGGGCACTAATCTGTATGTAAGGATCCTTGGGGGCTGAATATTGACTTCGTTTTAAGATAGTTTTCAAGTACAATTTCATCTATGCATTATTGCATTCACATTTATTTAGTTAAATATTGCCCAATTATATTTAATGTGGTTCAGGCCACACTCAGAAGGCATATTTGACTCTTCTGGTCTAAGATTATGGTTCTCAAAGGATAGTTCAGGGATCCTTGTGGTCACTAAAAGTGACCAAAGCATCACCAAGAACCCAAGAGGTCAGAACTATTTTCATAATAATACTAAGATGTTTTAATTTCTAGGAAAGCAACTAATGAAAACTATAACCCGCACAAAAACCTTTGGGGGTCTTCAATTTTTAAGAGTGTAAAGGGGTCCCCGACTAAAAAGTTTGAGAACCACTGGGCTAAAGGTTTTTCCAACTCCAATGTTTTCTGTTTCAAGGTGCTTTCCACTGTTGATACTCTGGGTTCTCCCATTCTGTGGTCTAAGGTCGCTCCTGGCTCTGACCTTGGAAGTAATAATATTCTGTGTTCTAAGGGGAACTTCCAGACCTACCATTCTATGATATATTGGAGAAGGAATGGAATATTTACTGAATTTGGCCATCCATCCTCAGCTCCCTTTTGGGGATCTCAAACAGCTGGTGGCAGGAAGAAATACTGGAGATACTGCTGGGGATGTTTACATACCCAACCATGGACCAACCAGGGAAGTGAGATGGGTGAGCACTCTGCATTTTTGGCCAGCAGGAGGAAAGTCCTGGAAGTGTCCACATGGTGAATGATCCATGGTCTTCATTAACATTCTCATGATTCAGTGGGACCTCTTTCTGACTCACTGGATTCCCCTTGGGCAACCCAGGGGAGGACAGTATGTGGACCCAGGCTTGGCACACCCAGGGCAGCATGGGTTTTATTTACATCCTGTTCCACTGTTCCAACCTCCCAACTTTCTTTTTCCATCCCTTCCCATGGTGAGCAAAACCACAAGTCCCAGGGTTAGAAATGGGCCGGGTTGTGTTTTAGCTAGGTTGGCGTTGCTAGATGGAGGGACCAAAACAGCCAGTGTCTGTGAAATGATCCTGTGAGTGAAGCCAAAGACGCCTCCAAGCCAAATCCCACAAGCAGAACCGAGTCATCAAGTCAGCAGGTAGTCAGAAAACTCAGGAAACATCAGGGCCCATATTTCCTAACGATCAAGCTTGATTTGATTCCGTTCAACGAGCATTTATTAAATGTCAGTTCTGTACTGGGCCTGATGTCCCCCAGGGGACCCATGCAACCGTGACCCCGGGCAAGTTATCACTTAACCTCTCAAGGCAAGAACCTGGATCTGAAATCTAAAGGACTGGGACAAACCCCTATCTCTGTCACTTCCTAGCCAGGAGGGCTTGGACGTATTGCCCCACTTCTCTGACCTTCAGCCACGTACAGGTGAGAACCTGGACAGAGAGAAGACCGTGCTATGTGGTTTCTGAGTCTCCTTCTAAATCTTAGCCTATTGTGCTAAAATAATATTAAGGTTATGAGTTACAAACGACTTTCTGATCTGCTCATCTTCAGTAGAGGAGGGTTTTGTGTTGGGATTTCACCAAACTAGTGAAATTGTAGCCCCCTAAGATGCTCCCACATCCACACCTCCCACCCTCCCCAAACCTGCCCTGACACACACATACATACACATACACATAGGCACCAAAACAAGGATATATTCCAGGTGCTGTGCTCAGTCCTGAAGGGAACATAAACTTAACGAAGAAATATTCCCTGCCCTCAAGGAATTTGGAGTCAAATAAAGATGAAGTGACACATTCTTTTCTGTACAGTTCCTCATATGCTGAATCATTGGGCTGGCCCTAGCTGACCGGGGACTGGCTGTTAGATCAGCAGTGATGACTCCGGCCAGCCCTATTGGCTGCTGATTGGCTACAGTGTTTTAAGGCTTGCATGCATTCATATATCTATACATACATGTACATATATAAACATATAGAGAATGTAGTATATAACCCATGCTGTCCTTTCACATCACAGGGGCTAGGGGTGTGGCACCCCCACTATCGGGATAATCCGCATAAGAAATTTTGGCCCTCCCTTGTTACCAAAGAAGTCTGATTTTTTTTTCTTTTTCTTTTTCTTTTATGGGGTGTTTGCAGCACATTATTGTAAAATAAGGGCTAAGTATTTGGTCCTAGGCTCTGTGTCGTCTGTGGCTTCCACAAAAACTCCCCCCAAATTCCCATTTAATTTCTTAAGCCAACACATAAAAATGTGATGTATCAAAACTGCAATGGGGCAAGTTGCGATGTGGAAGGGATGACTGTTATATACGATGAAGGATATGCATACACACATGTGTACGTATGATGTAGGACAGGAAAAATGGAAGGGTGTTGGGCAATCCACATTTGAAGATTCCTTCCACCTCTAATTATTTAAGGGCTGCTTTGACCTTTGTCATTTTGTGGTCTAACATTTCCACTCTTTTGGCCCTAACGTTGCATGTTCTAAGACTGCTTCTTCCTTTAACAGTCTATGTTGAGAGGTCTTTGTTGTTGTTCACTTGTGTCAGACTCTCCGTGACCCTATTAGGGGTTTTCTTGGTAGAGATACTGGAATAGTCTGCCCTTGCCTTCTTCAGCTCATTTACAGATGAGGAAACTGAGGTAAATAGGTTGAAGTGACTTGCCCAGGATCACACAGCTAATATATGTCTCAGGCCAGATTTGAACTCAGGAAGACGGGATCTTTTTTTCTTTGATCTCCTCGAGCTATGTGTCAAATACCAGTCCTTTCCAATTCTAGAATTCCACCTCCTTTTCTAGGTGTCTATACAATGATTATTTTAGGATGCATAGCTCTTTATTGCTAGGTACCATCCCTCGAATCTATCAATCTGTGTTCTAAGGACTCTTTCATCTCTGACATTCCCTGTTCTAAGGTACCTCCCTGCTCTGAAATGTTGTGCTCAAAGGTCCTTTACAGCTCTAACATTCTCTGTTCTAAGTATTACCCCAACTCCAACATTCTGTGTTGAAAGATCCCCTTCACTACATTGGATTACATGCCATCTTGGGGGGTAGAGGGGAGGAGAGGGAGGGAGAGAAAATTTGGAACCCCAAAACCTGTGGAACTGAGTGTTGTAAACTAAAAATAAAAAATAAATTTATTAAAAAATGTAAAAGAAAGAAAGATCCCTTTCAGCTCTGACATTTTTATTTTAGAGTCCATTTCAATTCGAATGTAACCAGGTTTCCAACCATGCCCAGGGTGCTTTGGGTGCCACTGCATGTGAATGAGCTGAGATTCCTGATTGAGGGAGAAAATAGTGAGTTAATGTGCAAACCTGTGGCAGGGCTGATGATTTCAGTGGTTTAGGGAATTCCCAGGTGAGGAAACGTAGAGTCCTAGAGAGTTGCCTGGAGTCCTGAGTTGTTTAGTGTTTTGTCTGGGTTATCATAACCAGTATATGTCACTGACAGCACAGAAATATGATATAAAAACAAAAAAATTAAATTAAATGAAAGCTATTATCAGAATTTGAAGACCCCAAAAAAGGGATTAAATGAAGGGAATCCAGTTGTCCCCAAATCTCTTAATGGTCACTGTAGGAAACATGAAAGTAAAACTAGGAAGGCCTGCCTGGAAGATCTGCCCACCTCACGTGCTTCATAGTCAACTGTAACAGGCCTATGAGATCTAAGAGTTTTTCAGATTAGATTCCCTTGGGTGTCACTTTCCAAGGACAAAGCTGAAATCATGTCTCAGACCAGGGTCTGGATAATTTTTTCCTTCTCATTTGTTGTCCCCTGAGTTTGATCAGTATCTGTAAAGGAAACAGACAATGGAAACCATTTCGTCATGGTTGACGAGAAAAACACATTTTGAAAGATTCCCAAATAGCCTTCCTTTTGGTTGGGAATCATCATTGTAATACAGCTCTGGATCCCATCTTATCAGGAAAAGGTGTTTCTGGGAGTAGGGGTGGAGGAAGAGGGAGGGAGAGCCAGATGAGAAGGGAGACGAGAGAAGAGGATGGGAGAAGAGAAGAAAGGAGGGGAGGGGAGAGGAAAGGAAAAGAGGGCAGGACAGGAGGGGAGAGGAAAGGAATAGAAGGGAGAGGTGGGACAGGGAAGAGAGGAGAGGAAAGGAGAAGAGAGGAGGGAAGAGAAGAGGAGAAGAGAGGAGAGGAGACAGGAGAGGAGAGGGAAAGAGAGGAAAAGAGAGAAGGAAATAGAGAGAGGAGAAGGGAGAGAGAAGTAGAGAGAAGAGAGGAGAGGAGAGCAGAAGAGAAGAGAGGAGAGGGAGATTTTCCAAAGAATATCATACATCCTGTACTTTTTCCTCTTATTAACTTTGTTTACTGCTGGCCCCCAAAGACAAAAAGCTATATTAAACATCATGCTGAATGGGTCATATTTTCAAAGATGTACTTATGAGAGCCATTTAATAGAGGTCAGTGGCCACTTGACTTTTGTTTTTTCATCTTCTAGTGCCTTGAACATGGTAGATGCTTGATGAATATTTGTTATTGGAGTAGGATGGATATTGGGGAGTACCCAGTTTAGAGAGAGAGGGAAATTAAGATATAGAACACAAAATATTAGAACAGAGAATATCAGAGCTGGAAAGGCCCTTAGATACCAAACATCAGAGATGAAAGGGATTTTAGAATATACCATGAAATCTGAGACCTTAGAACAGAGAAGTTCAGCACTTAAAAGACAAAATAATAGATTGTACCCCCACCCTCCCCCAATGTAACTTTGTAGTGACTTTGTATCTCCTTCTGTGTAGACATGTCCCTTTTCCCAGTAAAATGTAAGCCCCTTGAGGGAGGGCAGGGCTGTTTTTTTGTTTTGTTTTGTTTTTGTAATCGTATCCCCAGTGACAAACCTAATATTTGGCATGTGGTCCATACTTAATAGATGCTGATTGGTTGAAAATAAAAGATTACAGCTAAAAGGGAATTTATTATTAAAGGATTATAGGGAGGGACCAGAGAGATCATCAAGACCAGACCTCATTTCACAAATGGGGAAACTGAGATCTCAGAGGGGAGGTGACTTGGGCAAGCCATGTAAATAGAGGCAAGATTTTAAAACCCAGGTCCTCTGCCATCCAACTCAGAAGTACCTTAGGGGTCACTGAGTCCACACAAGAACACTGAACCCCAAGGAGGTACATTTCCTTGCCTGTGGTCACACAGTCAGGAAACAGCAGGACAAGGATTTGAATCCAGGTCCCATGACATTCAACCAATGGTTGGTGCTCCATGGAATTGTTGTCAGACTTTCCAGCAGATTCCACCCCTTCTTCCCTCCTGTCAGTGGTCCGTACCTTGGATTAAACATTCCCTGAATGGGAGCACACATATACCAGCTGTCCCCTTAAAACAATCATAATTTAAAGTTTTGATAACTGCATTTCACTTTATAATCCAATGTATTTTGTTTTATGAATCTAAAAGCATGATTCTGAGGGGTCCATAAGCTTCACCAGCCTGATTGCCCAAGGGGTCCATGGCACAAAGGAGATTAAGGACTCCCCTCCCGGCTTAAAGGGACTCCATGTCTAGATGGCAGGATCCACCTCTCCCTTGGATCCTCCTGCTTCCCAGATGTGAGTCACCTGAGTATCACTATTTGTGGGAAGGATGTGTGATGGGTAAGTCAAGACGGTCTGACTCTTTAGGAAAAAATAAAAATAAATCAAGGCTCCGAGGGACCTCTGGACTCTGACTCATCCACTTCCCATGAAAAACTCCACAAAGGATAGACTTTTCCTGGTGACTGTTCAGGGTTTAGAGGGATGACAGTGATAGTTGTGACTACCGGACTCCTGTCAGTGACACACAGCCTGAGGGCAGCTGCCGTCAGCTCCTCACAGACCAGCTTTTTCTCACAGCTCCAGGACTCACGAGATCTTTGTAGTGATAACTGGTACCTGCTCACTTCAGAGTCAGAACAATCAGCTGGAAAAGGGCCAAAGAACACAGACCATTCATGATAAAACAGTTGGAAAGTAGCATGGAAGGGCTGGGAGATGCCTTAGAACAGGGGATGTCAGGGCTGGGAGGGAGCTTAGAACAAGGAAAGTCAGAGCTGGGGAACAACTGTGAAGCACCCTTGCCCAAGCTGCCTGCACTGAAGGCTTCAACCGCCTCAATCCAGTTTCAGAGGCTGGCTCCTGATTCCAGTATAGAGCACCTTGTTCTCCATTTCAGAAGATAGCTGGGCTTTTCTCAGGCAATACTCATCACATCCTTCTCCTTGCTTCCAGATCTTGTGCCAGGAACCCCAGCAGAGATATCTATGACCATTTCATAATCATCTCCCTGGTGGCAGAGACCTCTCACCTCTCACTGGCAGTATGAGAGCCCTCTTCCTCTGCAGAAACAGGATCAAAAAAGTTCTAAATCTCTGGCTAGAGTCAGGAACCTGAGAGGCCATCTTGTCCATCCCACTAATTTGACAGATGAGCAAACTGAGGCCTGAGCAGATGAGGTTACTTTCTCTGGATCACAGAAGTAATGCACGTCAGAGATGGGATTTGTATTCAGCTCCTCTTGCCAAAGTACCACGATGTTTATTGGGAAAGCTCTTCCTCAACCCACCCAGGTCCAGCACCCCTTCCTCCCTCCTCCAGGACAAGGAGAAGGGGGGAGCTTCATCAAGGCTTCCCTGATGCTCTGAGGAGCCTCTGGTTTTATCTGTAAAAAACAAGTACTTGACCCTAGGAATCCCAGGGTTGGAAGGAGCCACATTTAGTCCAACTCATACCTGAGCAGGGATCCCTTCTTGAAATAACCAAAAAGCTCACTAGCATGTAAAAGCCTAGGCTGTCGGAGTTGGACATTCAAACCCATTATTGGATAGATGAGAAGATGTGCTCAGAGAAGAGCCTGATTCTAGAACCAAGTTCTTAATGCAATTTATTTAAGATTAGTTCAGTTCAAACGAGCATTTAAGTGTTTACTATGGGTTAAAAAAATTGTCTCAGCCCAGGGAGAGACGAGGACGAGAGCAGCGGTGGCTGCTTTCCCCAAGCTGACCTTCCCCAAACTCGCCTTCCCTAAGCTTACCTTTCCCAAGCTCACCTGCTGTTGGGAAAGGTTCTTTTTACCCCAGGTGATGGGCTCTTTATACAATATACCAAGTGTCTCTGTTATCCACAATTGCTAAGAGGTTCAGGATTTGGGACTGAAAATGAACTCTTTGACATGAGTTTTTCCATCTTCTGGCAAAAAAAAAAAAAAAAAAAAAAAAAACAACATTCTGCCAGTTTCTAAGAAAATCCACTCAGAGGCTTCTTGGACGTCAATTAGGTCTTTTTTGGACGTCAATTAGGTATTACAACACAGCATTTTGATGAGTTAAGTGTAAATGAATCAGAACCAGATGGATACAATTTCCTAAAAAACAACTCAGGGGCTCAAAATTTGAAGGGCAAAAGCATTTGGTGGGCAGGCGTCTCGGAACGCCTCCCCTGCATGCTCCTTTGACCCTGGTTTCAACTGCGCCCCAGGTCTGTGCTACAGAGAGAATGACAAAGCACGAAACTGAGTAAAAGGGGGGAGCAGAGTGTGGAGGACAGGGGGACAAAGGAGGGTTTAAGATCTTGCCGCAATTTGCCTTGCTGCCCATGTCAGAACCTCTAGCCCCAACCTCGTCCCTGCTTTTCTCAGCTGGACACAATTGCTAAGCCTCCTCTTGTAGGCTGATGGTCTCCAGCTTCTGGGGGCTCTAAGGGGTCATACATTGCTTTTAACCACCAACCTCCTCCTTTCCTTTGTCTCTTCCTCCTTCCCCGCCCCTCTATTATTCTCCTCCTTCTCAGCTTTCCATTCTCTTCTATCTCTTCCTCCTCCCCTTTCCAACCTTCACCCTGTCCTCTCTCCCTTTGTCCCCTTCTGATTTCATCATTCCTTCCCTCTCTGAGATCTTCCTTTCCTACCAGGTGTCAGACTCAAGTCCAGGCTGTGCTCAAGGTGCTTGCTTTGCGAGCTTGGGCAAGTAATTCAATTTCACTTTCCTCTGCCCCTCAACTGTCAAAATGATCTTCCTATAGGGTGGGTCAGACCATGTCACCCACCTATTCAGTCAACTCTTGTGGTCCTCTCTTGCCTCCAGAATCAAGTATAAAATACCCCATTTGGTTTTTAAACACCTTGGTAAATTGGTCCCTTCCTCTCTTCCCTATTTTCTTTCATCTTAGTCCTTTCACCAAAGTCTCTGCTCCAGATGCACTGGCTTCTTGCTGTTTCTAGAACACAAACAATCCATGTCCCAAGTGTGCATTTTCACTGACCAAGCCCCGAGCCTGCAATTCTCTACCTCCTCATCAATGTCTCCTGGCTTCCCTGACTTCCTTCAAGTCCCAGATAATATCACATGTTCTACAAGGAGCCCTTTCTGATCTTCTATAATACTAGTGCCTTCCTTCTGGGCTTATCTCCAATTTACCAATGTGTCTTGTGTATATCTTGTTTCTACATAACTGTTGGCATGTTGACTCCTCCATTAGACGATGAGCTTTTTGAGAAAAGGGACCTTCTGTTCATTTGTTTGTTTGTTTTTTTACCTTTCTTTGTATCTCATTGTTTAGCACAGTGCCTGACACATTAATTAATAAAGTATTAAATATTAATAAATGCTTGTTGATTTGGTTTATTTAGCCCATCTGTAGGAACTTGCATCTTTCTCTGTACAGTTGCTTCTTACTCCACTGGCCCCAACCTTCTAGTCTGTTTGATGTGTTATGCATGCGAATTCTTTCATTAAAAATCTTAGATTTCTCTTCCAGGTTCCCATCATTCACAGACTGAATTAACCATGAATGATACATTTATCAAAGTCAAAGATAGAAATCAGTCAAGAACTAAATCCTGTGGTACTCACTAGATGCCTCCCTTGAATGGATTTTCATCCTTCCTTTCTCGTCTCTGAGATTAATTAAATCTATCGGACTTGATGGTGATCCATTCCACCATTCTCCATCTGATAAGTTAAAGCAAGGGAAATCAATAAGCATTTATTAAGCACCTACTATGTGCCAGGACTAGTACTAAGCCCTAGGTATGCAAAGACAGGCCAAAAAACAAAGCAAAAAAAACAAATAAGTAAGAAAAAGTCCCTGCTTTCAAGATTCAAGTCTAACACCTGGTAGGGAAGGAAGATCTCAGAGAGGGAAGGAATGATGAAATCAGAAAGGGAAGAAGGGAGAGAGGACAGGGTGAAGGTTGGAAAGGGGAGGAGGAAGAGATAGAAGAGAATGGAAAGCTGGGAAGGAAAAGAATAAGCTCCCATTGTAATGATGGAGCCCAGAAGCAAACAACTATGTATAAACAACATATAGACAGGGTAAAGTGGAGCTGATTTTAGCAGGAAGGCATTAGAATTAAGGGGGACTGAGAAACGCTTCTTTCCTGAAGTCAGGATTTTAGCTGAGACCTGAAGAAAGTCAGGAAATTAGGAGATGAAGATGAAGAGGGAGAGAATTGTAGGCATAGGAATCATTAACAAAAAAAGAAAAAGTATAACAGCTTTTGCAAATACCTCACTGAAGCATTGTCCTTTTTATTAATTACGGCCTCAGCACTTAGTAAAGTGCCTGACACATAATAATAATTATCATATAATATAAACACATACATTTATATGAATATATGTATATATATATATATAAAATATTATTTCTATGCACATATGTATGTATGTATCAGGATATTGTGCCATGATGCTCCTTTTAAAAATAGGTTTTTATTGGCATCTTTTGTTTTTGCATCACCTAGAAATCCCCCTGTATAACTACTTCTTCCAATCAAAGTGCCATCTCATATAACAAAGAATTTTAAAAGAAAAAAAGAGAAAAGTAAATGATTAATGCTGATCAATACATTTTAATCTTTTTTAATTCAAGACTTTTTAAAAAAAACATCTGACATTGTATGTTTCTATATAATGTCCCCCTTCCTGCCCCACCCCAAATGGACCTCCTTCCTGCTCTTCAAAGGTCTGAGAAGAATATGCCTTCTTTGGGCCAGACTCTTTCTTTGTAATTTTGCAACATTCCTTTTTGGTTGGTTTGTGGCTGTTCTTTCCATTTACGTTGTTCTAGTCATCGGGCTGGTTATTTTCCTGGATCTGATTACTTTACTTTGCACTGGCCCATGTGAGTCTTTTCTGGGTCTCCATTGCATTCATCACTTCTTACAACACAGTACCATTCCAATGCATTCATCTACCATGCTTTGTTAAGCCATCACCCAATTGATGGACATCTATTCTACTTGGTTTTCACTTCTCAGCTGCCACAAAAAGGACTGAGAAAATATTGGAGTTCTTTTGGAGCCTTCCTTTTTGTTAATGACCTGGGTAAGAACAGGTCACACTAAGTAAGTCTTCTACAAATTCATGTTAGCTCATCCCAACTGGGGCCTCATGACAGATGTAGGCTTCTCTACCCTTTGCAGATCATCCCTGGTTTATCTCTTTTACAAACTCATCATCCATCTCATGGATTGTAATACACTCCCATAACTTCTATTTTTCACTCCCTTGACTGACACTGTGCATTACATTAATGTACCATAATTGGGCAGCCAATCCTTAATTAATGGGCATTCTGTTAGTTTTCAGTTCTTTTCTACCACAAAAGGAGGTGACTTGTTATACTATACAAATCCACACATAAATACATGGAGATACACATTATATATATATATATATATATATATATATATATATATATATATATATGTGTGTGTGTGTGTGTGTGTGTGTGTGTGTATGTGTGTGTGTGTGTGTGTGAATATACATACATATGTGTGCATAAATATATATACACACATATTTACGGAGAAAGGGGGAAAGGGAAAGGGGAGAGGAAGTAGCAGGAGGGAGGGAGACAGAGAGTAACAAAGCCTCTTTTCCTCTTTCTTTGTTGTCTTTGTGACAGAAAGGACCAAGAACAGAGAGGTTATAAACTAAATATGCAAAATAAGGCACACATTTTTTTTATCATGGTCAACATGAAAATGTGTTTTTCTTGACTATGCTTATTTATTATAAGGATTTTTTTTATTTCCAATGGGGGAGGAGAGGTGGGAGGAAGAGAAATTGAATGTGTGTTAATTGGAAAAATACTTTAAAAACCCTGATGATTCAAGTGTGCTGTAAAAGAAAGAATCTGGTCATACAGCTTCCCTTTCCTCTTTTAGTAACTTATTGTATTGTGTGTGTGTGTATGTGTGTGTGTGTATGTGTGTGTGTGTGTGTGTGTGTGTGTGTGTGTGTGTTTGAGAGAGGGGCAGAGCCTGAGAGACAGAGACAAAGAGACACAGAGTGACGAGTTAGGTAGCAGAGGTCTAATAGCATCTATACTACTGGTATATACAACTTCTCCAAGGCTGAGCCTCAGTGGACAGTTCCTTACGAAGCACAGATTTAAAGTTGGAAGGTAACTTAGAGGTCATCTGGTGTAATATTTCTATTTTGCAGGTGAGGATACTGAGGCCCAAGGAGGCTTGCGAAGCGGCTCATGCCCAGAGCCCCTTGGGCAGTAAGTGGTGGAGCTGGGATTGGCAGTGTTGTTGTTCAGTCGTGTCCGACTCTTCATGGCCCCATTTGGGGTTTTCTTGGCAAAGACACTGGAGAAGTTTGTCATTTCCTTCTCCAGCTCGTTTTACAGATGAGGAAATTGAGGCAAATGAGGGTAAGTGACTTGCCCAGCATTATACAGCTACTAAGTGTCTGAAGCTGGATTTGAACTCAGGTCTTTCTGACCCCAGGCTCCCTCTCTATGCATTTTTCCACCTAACGGACCCAAGTAGGTGCTTACTCAATGCTTGTTGACTTGACCAGAGTTCTTAACTGCTCTTGCTCCTGGACGCCTTGGGCAGAGTCTGGTGAAGTTTATAGGCTCATTGTCAGAATAATGCTTTTAAATGCAAAAAAGCAAAATTCATGTGAATACAAAGGAAAAGAATTCTATTGAAATAGTTATTAAAAAAAGATTTATGGGGCCCAGGTAAAGAACTCCCACTCCAAACACTTGTAGTCTAGTTGTGTATTAAAGCAACAGTTCAAGCGTTTCCTCTAAAAGTCTATGGCCCTAGAGCTACGAAAGGGTTAAATTTGGGGAAAGAGTCATATGAATTCAATGGAAGAAAAACAATGAAACTTTCATCTCCTTGGCCAATAATTGTGAAAAACTGCTCGCTTTTATGGGCCCATTCATTTCTGCCCCGTGAATGTGGAGCAGGCTGTTGTAAAACAGAAAATCAAATTAAAACTACAGACCCAAACTTCCTGCCGCCCATCAGTTTCACCTCTTTGTCCCCTGCCTCTCCCCCACTCCCATGAATTGTTACAGCTGTTATGATCATAAAGCTCACACATGGGAATGTCTCCCAATGATTGTCTCTGAAAAGGGAATAGTCAGCAACTAATGGGGTGCGGTAGAGATCATGTGCAGGGTTCTGGATAATGGGACAGATGGGCATCTGCTACATATAACAATGCATGTCTTAGCCAGTAAGAGACTTTTGGATTCACAGAATGTCAGATCTTCGGACTTCAGGATGTAGAATGAAGGGATGGGAGGGGCCTTAGGACAGAGAACATTAGGACATTGAATGTTAAGACCATGAAGGGCCTTAGTAATAAAATCTTAGAAGATAGAATGCTAAGGCTGGGAGGAAATTTAATATATAAAATGTCAAGGCTAGGAGGGACCTTAATGAATAGAATGCCAGATCTGGGGAGGGTCTTAGGATATAGAATATTTGACTATAGAATGTTAGGACATAAAATGTTACAGCTAGGAAATGCCCCACAACTGGCGTTCTTAATCTGGGATCCTTGAACTTTTTAAAACAATATTTTGGTAACTACATTTAAATATAATTGGTTTCCTTTGTAATCCTGTGGATTTCATTTTATGCCTTTATAAATATTTTTCTAAGGAGCACCTCAGCTTCACCAGACTTACTGTCCCAGAAGCTCATGACACCAAGAAAGGCAAGAATTCTGGGTCTAGAACATCGGATATTACAGAATGAAACCTAGACTTCTAGAACTTATCTTAGTGCTGGAAGGGAGCTGACAGCATAGAATGTTAGAACATAGAGTGTTCAGAATGGACGGGAGATCACAGAGTTATGGGACATTAGTATCGGAAAGAACATTAAAAATCGTCCAGAGGCCAGAGCCCTGGATCAGGCATCAGTAAGATCTGAGTTCAAATCTTGCTTCAAACACTCACTGTGTGACCCTTGGCAAGTTACTTAAGCTGTTTGCCTCAGTTTCCTTGTCTGTAAAATGGGAATGACAGTGTCACTTATCTCCTAGGGCTGTTGTGAGGATAAGATGTGATAGTATTTATCAAGTGTGTTGTAAAAATGAACATTCTAGCTATTTTAAAATTATTATTAATCCAATTCCTACCTAGGACATGAAATTGTTTAAGGTGTCCCTGCTGAGCCAGTTTCCCCTTGATATCTCTTGAGACGGCAACCTCACTTTCTCCCAAAGGAGATCATTATTCATTATTGGAAAGCCAAGACGGTTAAGACGGTCTTCAGATTGAGCCAAGATGTAGGTCTTTGTAACTTCTTCCACAGGTTTACTTCAACTCTTTGGACCTCAAGGTCCCCCTAGTTCAGGTGTCAGGCTCTCTAGTGGGCTCAAACACTATGGATGGATGAAAAAATGACCAGTATCCGTACCCCTTACCTCAAGGCACCTCACTTCCACCCAGTTATCTATTAGCAGAAAGTTGGGAGGAAAGCTATAGCTTTAGAGACATTGGCAGGGTGGAGGGGTAGGAGAAGGGTCACATAGAATGTGTTCATGCTGATTTGAAGATATATGTGTGGATGCGTGTATATATGTGTGTATATATGTATATATGTTTATATATTCACAGTCTCCAATGAGTAAAACCAACAATAAAGTTTATACTGAATATCTTTCTTTATCACATGGGAATGCCTTTTTAATCAATCAATCAGATGTATAAATTAGCTCTGAACAATTTCTAGATGCCTTCACCAACTCCATGAATCAACTGTGTCAACCAAGTGTGAGGAGTGAAATGTTCTGAGTTATTGGATGAAGTTATGTACTGAGATATATCGAGATTGTTTGAATGAATTAGACCTACCTCCAGGCCTAGGTATACCAGCAACTGCTTTAGGAATCCACCTTCAGGAGATGTTTGAAGGGGAGAGGTGTGTGGTGGTGGGGAACAATATTAAAGTGAGTACAGTGTACCAGGCACTGTGTGAAGCACCTTATAAATATTACCACATGTGTTTGAGAAGGCAGATATTTTTTACCTCTACCAGAAGGCAGAAGGGAGGGGGGAGGGACTGACCACAAGGAAATATCACATTCCCCTTCCCTCCCAGACCCCCTCATTGACCATATCTTCAGAGATACTGGACCAGGAAGGAACTCTGCCTCCACCTAAAGTTGAGACAAAGCAAACAAGACCCATCTTATAAGGCCCCAACTCTTGGAAAGCAACCAAAGGCTACACCCAAGGGAATCTTCCTGAGTACTCCACAGAGGAAGAAAAGGACCTCCAGCCAGTCCAAATCTGTGAGATCCCTTTTGTCTTCATCTCTTCCAGAAGCTGGCTCATTCTCAATGAATGCTGGTTATGCAAAGGAACAAATGCTCAAGGTTTGAGAATGACTTGAGGCCTTGTCCATCCAGTGTATATACTACTTATAGTATGGACATATGTGGCTGCAAACACTATGAGTCTGACCATAGTGTGACAATTCTTATGTTCTCATGAGAAAAGCTTGATGTGGTCTTATTCCCATCTGAGCTCTAGTTTATTCATTATTTTAAACAAACATATATTAAGAATGGATGAATGGATGGATGAATGAAAACATGAAATTAAAAAATCATTTAAGTGCTTTCTATTGGGTATGAGTCACAGTGTTTGGAAGGCAGCCTTCCTCCCCCAATCCCAATAATATTCATCTATCCTTAACCCTTATAGAGAAGCATGGAATGATGGGATTCCTACTCAGAGGCATGATTTGGTTTGCAGGATGAAGCCTGAATATATCTCTCTTTAGGAATTCTGAATTTACTTTTTAGACTGGAAGTCAAGAGAACTGGGTGCTGGCCCCAGTTCACTGTTTGTGTTACCCTGACAAAGTGATCTTTCTTCAACTTTGTAATGAGAGGCCTGGACACCATGGTGTCTAGTGTCCTTTCTACTGCTATAAGACTTTAGAAGAAAGTGTTGGTACCCTGTTGCTGAGTTCTCTCCCTCAGTTTACAAATTATTCTACTAGTAACCTCCTCCTCCCTCTTCCCCCATGGCTAACAGGAAGAGGAGAGCTACAGAGAGGAAGAGATTACATTTTTGGCTGTAGACAGTGTTATCTCCTCACCTCCCATTAATAGAACATAAATCTCTTAAGAGCAGTGACTCAGCTTCTACCTTTTTTACTCCTACTAACTAGCATGGTCATAGTAAGCATTTAATAAATGTTTGCTAAATTGAATTCCTTTACCTTGGAGAGATGGGGATAGGTGGGGATTGCCTATAGCTCTGCCATGTTCCTATCCCTTCCCAAACAGAGTATCGGAGGCTCACAAATTTCTTTTCACGTTTGCATTCTTTCTCCTCTCCTTCCCATGTTTATTTTTTAATGCCCAGTTTTCCTAGTTTATAGCCTTTTGTCAACAAACACATTGTTTGCCATTCAGAGACCCTGAATGCTTGAAGACATGTGATCACACAACACAAACAGATGTTGAAACTGTTTGAAGGAAATTCAGTCTTCTTGTTGCATGGGTCTCCTACAGATCACTGGTCACTGGCAGATACCTTCCTCTTTTTACTGATCTATAGGTCAGTCTATCGACAAGCATTTGTTAAGCGCCTGCTATGTTCCAGGCACTGTGCTACCTGGTGGGACCCAATGACAACAGCGAAGCTACCCCTGCCTTCAATGAGCTTCCATTCCAATGGGAGAGACAACATGCACACGTCTAAGTACATACAGCATATGTTGCTGTTATTCATCCTTTGTCTTAGAGGACCAATGATATCACAGGATGATGTCATAACTTGTGCATGAATTGGATTTAAGTGAGACAGAGTTGTGCAAAGTCATCAGCCTCACTCTTTCTTCCAGAGTCATCAAAATCCAGTGGTAAGATAAAAGTCAAGACGCTAAGATGATTGGCAAACGGCAAATGGCCCAAGATGGAGAGGATGACCCTGGTCTCTTCAGTGTCTGACCAAGCTCTAATAGCTCCATGGCTCCTGCTTCAGCCACCTTCACGGCCATTGGAATAAATTGTTCTCATCCATCCATTCCACTGGGGAAGGCTTCACATGCTTGGGGTGGATACCCCCCTAACTTACCAATGGGTTTGTGCCCTGTTGGTTACCCTCGACCTGGTTTAGCCCATCTGCCAAGATGGTTTACCAGGGTGTGTGTGTGTGTGTGTGTGTGTGTGTGTGTGTGTTGATAGATGATAGAGATAGAGATACATTTGTACATATGTGTATATTTATATATATATGTGCATACATATATGCAGTACATATACATAAGGGAAATTAAGGGATTGTAGGCATGAGCAGCTGGGGGATTGGGGATGCTGGGGGGGCCCCCTACAAAGGCTTCATGTAGAAGTGGGATCTTGAGCTCTGGGCTAAAAGGAAACCAGGGATGCTGAAAAGCAGAGGTGAGGAGGGGGAATATTCCAGGCAAGGGAAGAGATGGCCAATTAAAAGATGGCAGAATAGGGAGCAGGTATTTCATGTGAAAACTTTGAGAGGCTCGACCAGCTGAGCTGCAGATGACATAGAAGGGAGGAAAGACGGAAAGAGAGGAAGGGGCCAGGCTGCGATGAGCTTCAAAAGCAGACAGAAGACTTCCTATTTCATCCTAGAGGCAATGAGGAACCATTGGAGCACACTGAGAGGGGAGGTTTTGGGGGGGGAGCATGATGTGGCCAAACCTGGGCTTTACAATACTGCTTCAGTGGCCTGTGCAAAGGAATGATTGGAATGAAGAATAATTGAGTCAGGGGCCAAATAGGACAGCTATTGAAATGGTCCAGTTACAAGGGTGTGACAGCTGCAAGGTAGCTGAGTGACTGGAGAGAGACAGAACGAATATGAGAGAGGTTGTGGAGACAGAAATGACAAGCAATTACTGGGCTATTTAGCACAGAGTGAAGGTCCAGAATGATTCCAATGCTTGGAACTGGGTTACCACAAGCATGGCGGCACCCTTCCCAGGAAGAGGGAAGTTTGGAAGAAGGCTAGGTTTTGGGGGAAAGATGATGAGTTCTCCTTTGGAGGTGTTCAGTTAGAGATGCCTATGTGATAACTAGTGCTCGGTGTCCAAAAGGCAGTTAGTAACATAGGGCTCTCAGTAGAGACTCTGGATAAAGATCTGGGAATTATCTCATAGATAATTGAATCTATGCGAGTTGAGGGGGTAGCCAAGCGAGAGGGTGCAGAGAGAAAAGAGCAGAGAGCTCAGGACTGAGCTCTGGACAACATTCCCAGTTAGTGGCTATATTGCAGATGAAGAACCTTCAAATGAGATGGAGAAGGAGCAGTCAGAAAGGGAGGCAGAAAACCAAGAGAGAGCAGGGGTCATGAAAACTCTGTCCTCCTGGAGTTTGAGGCAAGAAGCTTGGTTAAGAGGGTGGTGAGGGCTGCTGCAGGAAGAGTAGAGAAGAGAAAGTCTGGAGCAGTCATCAAAGAGAGTAGGACAAAGAACCAATTACTGTGAGCAAAAGGATTGTTTTGAAGCAATGAGGGCTCAGTTAATACTAGTTAATATTCATTTATAGTATAATTTATGCAGCTGCAATTCATCTTATTTGAACGATTTCCTCCTGCTCCATTTAGAAGAAGCTGAGTAGGAACTGAAAATGGGAGTAATCCATGGTCGGGGTTTGGCTTAGTATACTCAACTATAGGACAAGGGAGACAGTAACTGGGGAGTAGAAGACTGTGTAGACTGGAAAAGGTTCACTAAAGGGTCCAGACTGGAAGGGAAGGAGAATATAGTGGGTGATGACCTGGAAGAGTGTTGGGGGATGGAAAAATTAGAGGTCACCTTGAAGAGAGGGCATGTAGAAGGAGTGAAGCCACATGGAGAGATGGAATGAGAGGACAATGTGATTGGACAAAGCCCATCACTTGTGGTTGATAGCAAAGTAAAGGTCACCACTATCCCTGATGCTCACCTTCAATTCTCAGAGTCTGGGTTCTTCTGTTGGACAGACAATTTGTAAAAGGAAAATGAGCAGGCGGTATTCTCCACTGAAATATTATCAAAATTCAGGGCTTCCCACATGACTTTCAAACATTGTATTCTTCCTCATTTCTATTTTTATTTTAATTGGAGCAGTGTGAATGGAAGGGGAGAATATTTATATTAGCAGTCCTGGAATCAAGAAGGCCTGGGTTCAAGCCCTACCTCCCACATACTAACTATGTAATCCTGGGCAAGTCACTCAAACTCTCAATGTCCCAGACAACTCTATACGAGGAGAAATTTGTTTGACATCTGCTTCACTGGAGGGAGTTTCTACCCTGGAAATTTCCCATACCAATGAAATCACATTTACCCCACCTCCCCCAAAGAACAACAACATTTAATGTCCTACTAGGATTTAATAGGCTCCTTCCAACTCTGCGCACAGTCCTATGGGGACAAAACAGATGATAAATATTTGTTAAATTGAATGTAATTGAGTTGAGTGCATTGAATTCATTTAATTTCAATTTAGTAAATATTTGTAATCTCTCCACCACAAAGTTTGGCACAGGACAAAGATTCATTATTAAAAACAAAAAACTAACAAGTGCTTATTAAGCACGCTTACTGTCTATGGAACATGGTGGTGGGAACTGTAGGGGGCTATGCCTTTTAATAAACCATCAGTCCCCACTCCCAAAGTGTTTACTTTCTAAAGTTTATAGTGATGAAGATGATGATGGCTTTAATTATGAGGGTAGTATGGTGAGGATGATGATGGTCATGGTGGTGATGTTCTTGGTGATGATGGTGGGGTGGTGATGATGAAAGTCACAGTGGTAATGTGATGATGAAGATGAGATGATTATGGGGGAGTGGTGATGGTAACAATGGTGGTGGTTTTGGTGATGATGGTGATGGTCATGTTGATGATGGTGGTATCAGTAAGGATATCGAACATTATCACAGTTATGGGGATGATGGGGGTGGCGATGGGGATGATTATGGTGGGGGTGGAGTTGATTATGATGACAGCTGTTTTGGTGATGATGATGGTGTGGTAGTTTTAATGATGTGGAAGGTGAGGATGGTGATGGTGATGATCCCGAAGTTGATGGTAGTAGAAGTGGTGCTGATAAAGGCTTCAATATGGCCAAATGGTAGTAAGTCTTCTTAGTCATAAGTCATCTAGATTGCTGTCATTGAAAACACCCTCCACAAGTGCTGGCCAACTTTCTGGTGAAGAGCTTCTTGCACTTACCTAGGTCAGTGTTCTAATGGCAGGCACCCAGCTCATCACCAAGCCAGCATCAAAAGGTTTTCCCACTTACCGGGAATCTCCTACTTACCGGGAATCTTCCACACTTCCATCTTGCTGCCATAACCTTTGAGAACATAGGGTCATTTTTGTGCCACCATGAGGCATCGTAAGAAGCATTTCAAGGGCAAATGGTAGCAATAGGCATAACATTGATCACAATAATTCACAGCTATCTAGTAATGTGCATCTATATAGCCCTTCGAGGTTCACAGATAGCTTTTAAATGACCGATCCAGTCACAAAACCAAAGGCAGTCATAAAGTGGGAGTACCATCTTTCCAGTGGAGCTCTGCATCCATCAAACCTCTTCATCTAATGAGACCAGGCCAAATTGAAGGTATCAAGTGGTATCCTCCATGTCAGACTCGGCTTCAGCTCACCCTCTTCTTTCTTTTTCTGCAGAGACAAATGGTGAGGTGTCAAGCGCGTCCTCTCTCTGAGCCAAGCTTTTCTATGGGAAAAAAAGAGTAAATACTGGACTCAGCAGTAATTTTCTGCACGTGGCTCACACACCCTTTCCTGGGAACGCTTGGAAAGAATAAAATCAATCGACACAAACCGTAAATAAAGCAATTACTTAATCCCGACTCCCAATGAACTCTGAGGGTAGTTTAGGGGGCGTGTTCTTGGGGAGAGAAGGACTTTAGGCATCAACAGGTGCTAGGCCCTCGTTGTAGAGATGTGGAGATGGTGGCAAAGGTCAGACAGGGGACTTGCCCAGAGTCACACAGCCAGCAAGGGGCTAAAGCAGAGTATGAACCTGGGTCTTCTTGACTCCAAGTCTAGCATACTGTCCTCTCTGCCTTGCTGATAACTCAGCTGGCAAAGGCCTCTGGATAGTTGGTGAGAGCCCTGAGTGCAGGTGAAAAGTAGAGGAGGAGAACAGAAAACTGCCCAGCATCATCGACCTAGAACTGAGGGAATGAGGGAGGTTGTTGAGTTCATGCCTGGGACATCACAGCTGGGGAGCCACCAATAGTGGAAGTGGCTTGGTCAACAGCATGACAGAGCCCTCAAAGAAGAAAACATTAAAGGGGGAAAGAACTGTAGAGTGTTGGAACGCATTCTCATATCACTTTCAGGTTTTTGCCTAGCATCTATTAAAAGCTAGAACAGGGAATGTCAGATCTGGGAGGGGACCTCAGAACAGGGGATGTGGAGGGGCCTCAGAACAGGGTATGTGAGAGCTGGGAGGGGCCTCAGAACAGGGTATGTGAGAGCTGGGAGGGGCCTCAGAACAAGGGATGTCAGATCTAGGAGGGGGCCTCAGAACAGGGGATGTCAGAGCTGGGAGGGGCCTTAGAGCAGGGAACATCGGGACACCTGCATATATACACAGGCCAACCCCCATAAATGGGATGCACTTTCTCCTCCTCTCCCCCATTGGCAACTTCTGTTCCACAAAGCTCAGCTCAGGATTTGGCCCCCTCCTCCCAGATTTCTTCTACTATCTCCTCCCTCTTTCCCTTCCCAACCCCCTACAATACCTCCCACTGGCCAAGCTCTGCACTCTCCAGTCTCTTCAGATTTTCCTGGAACTGGAACCCTTAGAGAAATGATAGTGGGATAATGGCAAAGCAAACACCCAATGGACCCTGCCTTAGACACATATCTGTCCACATGTAATTCCTTCTAACAGACAATGAGTTCCTCAAGAGAACAGCTCTTTCTTCTTCCACCTTAGTGTTATAGTGCATTGAGCAAGATCTTAGAGTAGAGAGAACCTGGGTTCACATCCTGTTCCTGACACTGACTTCTGCCTGGCTCTGTGACACTTAACCTCTATGTGCCTGAGTTTCCTATCTGTTAGGAGGTAATAATAGTGTCCGTCTGGCTGTGATATCGTGAGGATCTAATAAGACAGCGTGCAAAGTGCAAAACACTTGAAAGCACTTTTAAAATGTCTTACCATCACCTTGCTAACCAAGTGCCTACTATATAAAACAAGGCAGCATGATCTAGTGGGTAAAGAGTCATCCTTGAGTCTATTAAGGCCTGGGTTCAACTCTTGTCTTTGACACACACTGTCTGTGTGATCCCGGACAAGTCACTTTCAGAGCTCTAGTTACCTAAGAGTACTTGTTGTAGAGGAGGTGCTGGCCCGGAGTGGTGGAGGGAGATTACTCACCTGGGAGTTCCCCATACCCAGGAGATCACAGCTGTCCTCACCTCTTCTCTGTGTAAGGCACTCTGTACTGGCTCGGCTGAACTAGAGCCAGAACGATGCAACCTTAAGACCCAGAGCTCTACGTTTGAATCCTCTAGTTTTGAACTTCCTCACAATTTAGCTTCTACATTCCAAGGCCCCTTCCAGGCCTAAGACACCTTAGAACATTAGAATTCCAAGGGGCCCAGGAAGCATAGAAATCTAGAGAGAAATTGTTCCATATTTGAACATTCCATGTTCCGAGGCCCCTTCCAACTCTAATAATCTCTGTTCTAACATTCTGCAGAGCATTTTAATTATTAGAAATATGATGTTGGCTGGCATGACATCACATTACTAGGCAGATGATGTGTTTCTCTTTTTTTAGTGAAAGGCATGTGAACAACAATTAAGCCTCAATGTGTTAGGGTGTCCTAATTTGCTGTTACGCACCCAGGCTCTGTTAAGATGAACAACATTCCTTTAAAAAGAAAACAACGTACTCTTGTCCAAAAATTAATCACTGTGCCAACAAAGGCCCATTTGTCATGGAATTCCCAGCTGCCTGGCATGCATTAAATCTAATTGGTTAATTTGCAATGCTATGGTTCAAATGTGGAAAATCATATTAATCACAAAGTCTCCCAAAGAAACAGCCTTTAGGACTTGTGGATGGGCGATGCCAACATTTGGGGCTGCCCTGGGTTGTGTAACCAGTCTCATTAGTGCTTCAGGTCAGTGCTGGTCCAGGGCCACAGCAAGGGCATCTGACAAAGAGTAAGTGCCATGCAGATGTCCTGGGGAGACTCAGAGACTGACTGCCTTGTCCTGGGAGCAGGCTTTGAAAGAAACAAAAGGAAGCTTCACTTGTTTATCATGGTGCTTCTTATCTCCAGATGTGTGCTGGGTTGCCCACAGCTTAGAGCTGAGGGAGCCATGCAGGCTATAATTATTACCAATGACCATGTCACATCTCCATAATTAGACTGCCCAATGCGTGAGGGCCATGGTTTCTATGGTATCTTCCTCAGTGCCCAGCAGAGTCCTGGACAAGGAAGAAATGCTCACTGAATACTGGCTGGCTCCTTGACATGAAGCAGTGTAGTGGGATCTGGGGGATAAGCTGAGATCTTGATTTGCTATTTGGTGTACAGTCAAAAAATTGGGGCTCTAGCCAAATGGACTTATTTATTGCTCCCTAACCTTGGCATTCACAGGATCCCACCACCAGTTTAGAGGCAGAAGAGAACTTGGGGCCAAAGAAATGATTTATCTAAGGTCACACAGCTAGTAAATGGCAGAACTTGGGGTTTCAGATCTGTCTTTTGTCTCCAGTCTCAACGTCCTCTCCACAGCCCCCTTCCACTGCCTGCCTCTGTCTCCTTGGATGTAATGTGCCCTATTCCCTGAACATACACTCTCCTCACCTTCCTGTCTTAGAATGTCTCCCTTCCTTCAAGGCTTTGCTAAGACTCCCCCACCTATAGGGAGCATCTACCTATAAACTCAGTTGTTAATGTTCTCTCCCCTACTTCAAATTACCTTGTATTTATTTTTTTGTGTGAATCATGGCGTTGTAGGCTTGGACAGGAGCTGAGAGGCCATCTGGTCCCACCCAATGTGAATGGAGTCCCCATGATAACATCCCTGACAAGTGGCTGTCCCTGCCTTTCAAGGCAGCCCATTCCCCTTCTGGACTGTGAATGAGCCTAAATCTGCCCTCCTGCCCCAGTGATCCTATGTCTACTCTCTGGAGCCAAGGAGAACAAATCTTATCCCCTCCCCCATGAACACCCTTCAAATACTTGAACACAGCTTTTGGGTCTCCCTCAATTATTTTCCTCTCCAGGCTAAACACCTTCGGTCCATTCAACTGATGAATGCTCTAACTTTCTTTCCAGTGAGTAAGAAGCACTCCAACAAGTCAGACTCTTGGAGGCAGAGGCTGTGGTTCATGTCTTCCTGTATCAAGTATATTTAAATGCCCTTTAGGAAGGTGGGGGGAAGGGGAGAGAGAGAGAAAGGGAGATAGGAGAAGGAGGGAGGGGGAGAGAGAGAGAGAGAGAGAGAGAGAGAGTGAGAGAGGGAGAGAGAGGGAGAGAGAGAGAGAATATTTGTAGGAACATAGAAGATGTTTTGGTCCTCCCATCCACCTCCTTAACTCTGAATCACCAAGTGTCTAAAGGGTCACACTGGACCCTTTAATTCCTAAATATAATTGAATGGAGGGAGGGCAAAGGAAGATTAGCTATTCAATGGGATCTTCTTTCTCCTGTCTCCCCACATATTTCATTCAAACTGAGGCTCAAACTAATTCACATGACTTGCCCAGGGTCACAGTGCCCACAGCAGGATTGGAATCCACTACTCTCTCCATTCTGCCTGTGTTTCTCTTGTGTTATAGAAAGGATAAACTTTGCTTGTGGCCTTAGGGACCTGCTTGGGTCCTCTCGTCTCTGGGCCTCTCTTCTTTCATTTGCAAAATGACAGGTTTGACTTAATGAGCTCTAAGGTTGCTTTCATCTTTGACATTTGATCTTTGTAGCTGACATGTATATGATACTTCTAAGCTCTTTTTTAATATTATTTTTAATTGGATTTTTTATTTTTAGTTTATAACACTTAGTTCCACGTGTTCCTGAGTTTCAGATTTTCTTCCCTTCCCTCCCCTCCCAACCTCCCCCCAAGACGGCATGTAGTCTGATATAGATTCTCTATATACCTTCGCATTAAAATTACTTATAAAATAGTCAATTTGCAAAGAAGAATTATGATCAAGGGAATGAATCTTTAGAGAGAATAAACACAACCAAAAAAGAAGAGAAAAAAAGCAAATAGTTTGCCTCAATCTGCATGCAGACTCAGTTCTTTCTCTGGATGTAGCTAGCTTTTTCCATCATGAGTCCTTTAGAGCGGTCTTTTTTTAATTTAATTTATTTAATATATTTAGTTTTCAGCGTTGATTTTCACAAGAGTTTCAATTATGAATTTTCTCCCAATTTCTACCTTCCCGCCCACTCCAAGATGGCGTATATTCTGGTTGCCCCGTTCCCCAGTCAGCCCTCCCTTCTGTCACCGCACTCCCCTCCCATCCCTTTTTCCCTTCCTTTCTTGTAGGGCAAGATAAATTTCTACGCCCCATTGCCTGAGTATTTTATTTTCTAGTTGTATGCAAAAACTTTTTTTTTTGTTTTTGAACATCTGCTTTTATAACTTTGAGTTCCAAATTCTCTCCCCTCTTTCCTTCCCACCCACCCTCCCTAAGAAGTCAAGCAATTCAACATAGGCCACATGCATATCATTATGTAAAACTGTTCCACAATACTCATGTTGTGAAAGACTAATTATATTTTGCTCCTTCCTAACCTATCCCGCTTTACTGAATTTCCTCCCTTGACCCTGTCCCTTTTCAAAAGTGTTTGTTTTTGATTACCTCCTCCCCCTATCTGCCCTCCCTTCTATCATCCCCCTTTTTTATCTTCTTCCTCCTTCTTTCCTGTGAGGTAAGATACCCAATTGAGTGTGTATGGTATTCCCTCCTCAGGTCAAATCTGATGAGAGCAAGATTCACTCCTTCCCCCTCACCTGACTTCTCTTCCCTTTCTACAGAACTGCTTTTTCTTGCCACTTTTATGTGAGATAATTTACCCCATTCTATCTCTCCCTTTCTCCCTCTCTCAATATATTCCTTTCTCATCCCTTAATTTAATTTTATTTTTTAGATATCATCCCTTCATATTCAACTCACCCTGTGCCCTCTGTCTATATATATATATATATATATACACATACATATACACATACAAACACACACGTGCGTGTACACACATACACACACACATATGCATATTCCCTTTAGCTACCCTAATACTGAGGTCTCATGAATCACACACATCATCTTTCCATGTAGGAATGTAAACAAAACAGTTCAACTTTAGTAACTCCATTTTGATTTCTCTTTCTTATTTACCTTTTCATGCTTCTCTTGATTCTTGTGTTTGAAAGTCAAATTTTCTATTCAGCTCTGGTCTTTTCACTGAGAAAGTTTGAAAGTCCTCTATTTTATTGAAAATCCACATTTTGCCTTGGAGCATGATACTCAGTTTTGCTGGGTAGGTGATTCTAGGTTTTAATCCTAGCTCCATTGACCTACGGAATATTGTATTCCAAGCCCTTCAATCCCTTAATGTAGAAGCTGCTAGATCTTGTGTTATTCTGATTGCATTTCCACAATACTCAAATTGTTTCCTTCTGGCTGCTTTCAATATTTTCTCCTTGATCTGGGAATTCTGGAATTTGGCGACAATATTCCTAGGAGTTTTCTTTTTGGGATTTTTTTGAGGACGCAATTGGTGGATTCTTTCAATTTCTATTTTACCCTCTGGCTCTAGAATATCAGGGCAGTTCTCCTTGATAATTTCTTGAAAGATGATATCTAGGCTCTTTTTTTGATCATGGCTTTCAGGTAGTCCAATAATTTTTAAATTATCTCTCCTGGATCTATTTTCCAGGTTAGTGGTTTTTCCAATGAGATATTTCACATTGTCTTTCACTTTTCCATTCCTTTGGTTCTGTTTTATAATATCTTGATTTCTCATCAAGTCACTAGCTTCCACTTGCTCCAGTCTAATTTTTAAGGTAGTATTTTCTTCAGTGGTCTTTTGGATCTCCCTTTCCATTTGGCTAATTGTGCCTTTCAAGGCATTCTTCTCCTCATTGGCTTTTTGGAGCTCTTTTGCCATTTGAGTTAGTCTATTTTTTAAGGTGTTGTTTTCTTCAGTATTTTTTTCCATATTTTTTTGGGTATCCTTTAGTAAGTCATTGACTTGTTTTTCATGGTTTTCTCACATCATTCTCATTTCTCTTCCCAGTTTTTCCTCTACTTCTCTAGCTTGTTTTTCCAAATCTTTTTTGAGCTCTTCCATGGCCTGAGACCAGTTCATGTTTTTCTTGGAGGCTTTTGATGTAGGCTATTTGACTTTGTTGACTTCTTCTGGCTGTATGTTTTGGTCTTCTTTGTCACCAAAGAAAGATTCCAAAGTCTGAGTCTGAATCTGAGTGGGTTTTTTCTGCCTGGCCATATTCCCAGCCAACTTACTTGACCCTTGAGTTTTTTGTCTGGGTATGACTGCTTGTAGAGTAAAGAATACTTTGTTCCAAGCTTGAGGGGATGCACTGTTTTTTTCAGAGCTATTTCTATACAGCCAGCTCTGCCACACCAGCACTCCTCCTTCCCCAAGAACCACAACCTGGACCTGACTCAGATCTTAAGCAGGCTCTGCACTCCTGCTCTGATCTGTCACTTAATTCCTCCCACCAGGTGGGCCTGGGGTTGGAAGCAACTGCAGCTGTAGTTCTGTAGCTGTGCCACCTCTGCTGTCCCTGGGGCAGTGGCCAAACTGCAAACTCCTATCACTCTGTCCCTGCAGCTTTTCCCACTAACCTTCTCTGTTGTCTTTAGTGTTTTTGGGTTGAGAAGTCTGGTAACTGCCACAGCTCACTGATTCAGGGCACTAGGGCCTGTTCTGTCCAGCTCCTGGTCTGGTTGGTCCGTGCCGCCCACGCTGGGCTCCGCTCCCCTCTGCTCCCAGTTCCATGCGTGATAGACCTTACCCAGGGACCATCCAGGCTGTCCTGGGCTGGAGCGCTGCTTCCCTCTGCTATTTCGTGGGTTCTGCAGTTCTAGAATTTGTTCAGAGCCATTTTTTATAGGTTTTTGGAGGGACCTGGCAGGGAGCTCACGCAAGTCCCTGCTCTCCAGCTGCCATCTTGGCTCCGCCCCACTTCTATGCTCTTAAAGTGCTTTACACTCCTTACTGTAGTACTAACTTCACTGGGTGGTTGTGAGGATTAATGAGTAATTATGAACCCATTTTACAGATGAGGAGGCTGAAGCTGAGAGTCATTAAGTAATCCATGGACACTGCCAGGTCTTTTCCAAATCCAGGTCAGTAATCTTGCTACAAGCCCATAGGGCCTCTCTGTGATCTTAGACCCTTCTCAGAATTGGTTCCTCTCAGCCCAGATATTCTAGCCAAACTCACATGAAACCAGGGCCTGCTAACCTATGTGGAAAGATCTCTATAGAACATGTATTAATTTAATTTTAAAATGTGATATTATCTATGTTTCATTATATTTTTGCTTATTTTGTTGAATATTTTCCAATTATATTTTAATCTGTTTGGGCTGGCAGTCAGAAGTGTTTGACACTTTTGCTCTATGCTCTAATGTGCTTCGTAGCTGTCCTAAGGTCCATGCTAACTCATATGTTGAATTTCTCCTAGCCCTGGCATTGCCTATTCTAAGATCCCTCCCAGCCCTGACATCCCCTGTTCTAAGGCTTGTTCCAGCTCTAAGACCCCATGTTCCAAAATTATTTCTTATTCTAATTCCTACAACTGTGCAAAGACGGCAAACCAAAGTGGGGACCTCCATGGAACTCTGGTGCTCAGAGAGGTGGGAGATGAAGAGATTCTGAGTAGATGTAGGGCCCTTCAGGGCTAGCAGCTCATAAAGTTTCCTGACTCATGGGGCCTTTCCTATGTGGCTTTCCAGTTTGAAATTAGATGCTAAAGAGGATTTAGGTCCAGCCTAGAGATTAAAGAAGATGTTTGAATTCTTGATTTCTTTGTTTCTTAAGGGATCATGCTGCAAAGAGTTCCAATGAGTTTAAGGAGTCTAGGAAACTCACCTAACTTCCTGAGCTTTGCAGGTTCAGGCTGGGGATCCATTAAGCTATTTCGTAGGATCTCCCTCCAGCTGGGCCAATGATGGCTTCTAATGGGCACTGGACCTCTCATCCTCAGGGAGCAGTGTGGTATGGAGGAATGAACACCAGTGTTGCAACTGTGTCTATTTCTATGTGCTTCTGTTTTCCCATCCGTAAAATGCACATACCAATATTTGTACTACCTCTTTGGGCTGAATTATAGTAACTAGCCTTGCCTTTCTACTCTGTAGAATTGACAGGGTCTTCACAATCCTTTACCCATGGCTATTAAGCCACTATATTAGCTGCACATATTAAGCAACTATATTAGCTGCATAGGATGTATGTGGAAGTGGACAGAGGCATATATAGTGTATGCCAAAAACACTACCATATAAGGCATCAGTTTTGGTAACCAGAGAAATATTCTCTTAGTCATTAGACCATATAACAGTGATATATTGTGAAAAAAAAATCTTTAGTAATCATTTTGAGAATCCTCCACTAACAGGAGCAAAGAATGCATAAGCCATGTGTTGGAAAAAGCAATCTATATCAAAACTATGACCTGCCAGAATAAGACTGGTTAAATGTCACCATTGTGTGTTTTTAAGTCTCAAACAATCTTGAGGTTTTGATTTTTCCAGAATGGGGTGGTTCATGGCCTTTCTTTCTACTGCAGGAAGATTGGGATCCATTCTAGCAACAAAAAGGTATGAGTTAATTGTCCACTGCTCATCCTTCCTGTCTCGAAAGCTGTGGAATACAGGGACTACACTTCTGGAAATTTTTTGCTGTTAGATGTGACTATTAACCTAGAAGGTGCTTCAAAAGATCCTTCATAAATATTATCTTATTGAAATCCGTGGTCTTGGTTAAATCTAGTTGGAAAGAAAGCGGCATTGTAGAAAGTACAGCGTGGGAAATGAGCCTGGTTGTTTTGGTTTTTACCGTTGGTGTAAGCAGTGGTTTTTTTATTTTATTTTATTTTATTTTATTACTTCATCAAGCCTCTCAGTATTCAAACACTCAAAATTCCCAGCCCTGTTCGGTAAGTCCTAAAGCGACTTTTCAAATGCTTGAGGAAGGTTTGTTCCTCATACCACTGTTTTCTCTGCTTGTTTTCGCTGTGGAGTTCCTACAACTTAGAAGAATTAGCAACAGAAGCGAAAGAACAGGAATCTGTTAATATGTCCTCATCTTTCTGATTTCTGTTATTCTCATTCATCATTCAGCCAATAGATGACAATTCCAGTCTGCAAACATGCCAAAGCATCTGCTGTTCAAAAAAAGTAAGTCTGTATAACACCAAAAAAAAAAAAAAAAGAAAAGAAAGAAAGAAAGAAAAAGGAAAAAAAGAAAAACCCAACCCAAAAAAAGATACCCTGTGTAAACATTTGAGGCATGTAGGTGGCATAAATGCCTGCAGCTGTACTATACACATAGCTACTCAGCAATTCAATGTTTATAATTGATACAGAAGGATTCTGAGGGTGTGGGGATTCAAGCAGTCATTAAAACCTCCGCTGTTTGTTACCTTAGGATTTCTTTTTTTATTTTTTTGGCAGGGCAATTGGGGTTAAGTGACTTGCCCAAGGTCACACAGCTAGTACATGTGTCAAGTGTCTGAGGCCAGATTTGAACTCAGGTCTTCCTGACTCCAGGGCTGGTGCTCTACTCGCTGCACCACCTAGCTGCCTCCACCTTAGGATTTCTTTGCAGCAAATTACAGAGGTTTTAAGAGATTCATGCTTCGGTTTCCTGTTTATCCTTTTTTTTATTTGAAAATGTGCAGGGTAAGGGACAAAAAAAGAGTTGGTTACGATAATGTCCTCCCACTGAGTGACCTGTTAACAACTGTACACATCAGGCTGTACACATAGCTGAAGATGATTTGTTAAATGTGACCTTTCCCCAAAGTTATAAAGATGTGGAATGATCTACACAAGGTATTAAAAAGTGACTATTAATTCCCATCTATCTTGCCCTTCAGAGAGTATTGGTTAATGAATTTTGGGGGAAGCTTAAATGTATGGATAGCTCATGCATATAAGTATTTTAAACTATGTTTTGTTTTTATTTTTAACCTCATTATGATAGATACTCATTTGAAAATAGCATGGCCTTGATTAGTGAGAGGGGAAGAAGACTTGGTTTTTGCCCATGTAAAAATGACTCATTTGCAGGGAGTCATAATTCTCTATCTAACATGTTTGTGGTAGGTCTCCTTTGGATCAGGAAAAAATTAAAATGTTTTTGTGTTTAAAAAAATTGTACTACCTGTCCTTCTGGGTAGTTTCAGAGAAAACCCAGCTTAAACCTTGAAGGCCTATGGATACACAAGCTGTCATCCCCTTCAAGATTCAAAGACCCAGCTCCAGAGCTGAAACATCCAGTACAACCCCATTTTAAAATGAGGAAACTGAGGCCCAGAGACAGTATTGACTTCTCCATGGTCACAAAAGAAGTAAATGACAGATCTGGAATTCACAGTCATGTCCCAAGACTCCCACAACAGTGTTCCCTTAATGGCACCATGTTGCCTGATACCATGAACAGAGGGCTAGGATTCAATCCATGATCATTGCTAAGATCTGGGTGACTATGGGCAAGCCAAGGCATTGAAATCTAGTTTCTTCATCTATAAAACTGGCTGCATTTAAGCTGGAGAAAAGAAGGTTCAGGATAGACGTGACACTGAGAAGTTGACTGGCCACCATGCGGATGAGGGACAAGCCTTGTTCTGGCTCCAGAGATCAGGCCCGTTTTTAGACATAGCAGAGAGGGCACATTAGCCTTGAGGTCAGGAAACAAACCGACTTCTTAACAAGGAGAGTTACCCCAGAGGGTCAGTGGCTGCTGCTGGGGGCAGGGCCAGGGGGTGGGCTGCCCCTCACCTGGAGGTCTTCAGGCAGGGTGTGGAGGGCCACTTGTAAGGATGATCACAGTCTGGATGTATGTTGGTGTATGATGGGTATATGTTTGACTAACTGGTCCCTGAAGTCCTTTCTAGCTCATAAATTCTATAATTCTGTGAAATTGGCCACACTGGTCTTTGTACCATCAATTATGTGTATTACATTAAAATAGAGGTCATCAGAGCTCAGAGAAACCTTAGAACAGGGGATGTCAGAGCTAGGTAGGAAGGGCCTGAGAACAGGGAATGTCAGAGCTGGGAGGGGCCTGAGAAGAGAAAATGTCAGGGTTGGGAGGAGGCTTAGAACAGGGAAGGTCAGAGCTGGGAGCAGCCTTAGAACAGGAGATGTCAGGTTTGGGAGGGGCCTTAGAACAGGGGATGTCAGGATTGGGGAGGTGGAAAGGGGACTGACCTTCATTTGTACTATATTCTGAGTACACCCCTGGAGGGCCACTCTGTTTTCCCTATAGGATGGAAGCTCTTTGAGAGCAAAGATAAAACCCTTTTATCCAGGCTCCCAGCACAAAGCCCAGCACATAGTAGGCATTTGCAACCTATTTGCTGATTACTTGCTTCATGTCACAGGGAAAGGTGACTTTGGGGGCCTTCTAGGTCACCTCTCCCCTCTTGTTTTTTAGATGAAAGCCCTGGGACTCTAACTCCATTGAAGAAGTAGGGGATCCAGAAAGCAGGAAGAACACTCTTCTGGCAGAGACAAGCCCAGAGGCCAGGGGCTTGCTTCTGCTACTGGCCCACTGGCTCACCTGTATCAAGGTCTTTAATTCTCTAGGCCAAGAAATAGCCTTGCTGTTTCCTTTGTTGGACAATGACATTGGCTTAGAAATATCAGGTCCTGAATCGAGGAGACTTTTGTGTCGGACGGGGCCAGAACAGGACTCTGATTTAGCACCATAATGCCCTAATACCCTTCCTGGGGTGGAGTGGGAAATATTGGAATGAGAGCATCCACTCCCTTGGAGCTGTCAAGACAGCTGGCCCATTAATAACTCTCAGCCCAAGACCTTAGGTTGTAGAAACACCCCTTTCCTGGCCTAAATTTAGTACCAAGGAAATCAGCAATCTATTAAACGCCCAGCCACTCTGTCAGGCGTCAGCTGGGGCAGGTGCCAGTTGGGTGGCAGCTGAGTGAGGCTAACCAAGGCTGTCTGTCCTCCAAGGGCACTGCCCCTGCCTTGTAGATCACAGGAAAGAGCGTAAGATGCCAGAGCTGGGAGGGACTTGAGAGCTGAGACATTAGAACACAGAAGGTTAGGCTACATGGTCTCCAAGTGCCACTCCAGCTAGAGGACTACTAAGTTTCAAAGAGAAGAAGCAAGTTTCCCAAGGTCACTTAAGAAAGGAGGGAGAGAGAAAAAAGTTAATTGAAAAAAGTATGTGTGTATATATGTGTATATCTACACACATATATGTATATATATGCATACACATGTGTCTGTATACACATATATATTTTATATATATGAAGAGAAGGGGAGAGAAAGAGAAATAGAAAAATATAGAGAGAAAAAAGAGAAAGGGAAAGAAAGAGAAAAGGAGAAAGAGAGAAAGAAAAAGAAAGAAAGACAGGGAGAGAGAGAGAGAGAAAGGGAAAGAGAAAAAAGGAGAGAGAGAGAGAGAGGAAGAGAAAGGAGAGGGGGGCAGAGAGAGGAGAGATAGAGAGAAAAGACAGAGAGAGACAGAGAGAGAAGAGAAGAGAAGAGAGAGGAGAGAGGAGGGAGGGAGGAAGGGAGAGAGAGAGGGAGAGAGAGAGAGAGAGAGACAGAGAGAGAGACAGAGAGAGAGAGAGAGAGAGACAGAGAGAGAGAGACAGAGAGAGAGACAGAGAGAGACAGAGAGAGACAGAGAGAGAGAGAGAGAGACAGAGAGAGACAGAGAGAGACAGAGAGAGAGAGAGAGAGAGAGAGAGAGAGAGGGAGACAGAGAGAGAGAGAGAGACAGAGAGAGACAGAGACAGAGACAGAGACAGAGACAGAGACAGAGACAGAGAGAGTTAGTTATTGGTAGAGTCAGAATCTGAAAACTCAGCTCCTAACCCTCAATTCATGATCTTTCCAGCTGGGTATGATGGCCTCCCTTTTCCTGGGTGGCACAGTGTTCTAGGAGCATCCTAATGGCTGGTTCATGAGATTTTAGGATTGAAAGCTGGGAAGGGTCTTCCAGGTCAGACAGCCTAACCCTCTCATTTCCAAGGATTTAGTTCAGCCTCTCAGTTGACAGATGGGGACACTGAGTCTCAGGAAGGGTAAGTGATTTGCCCACATTCACCCAGGACGTTGGTGGCAGAGGTGGAGTCTGTACCCTGGTCCCTTGACTTCAGGTTTATCTCTCTTTCTGCTGTACCACAAACAAGAGGCACAGAGAGGCTTACTGAGTTGTCTGAAGTCACATAGGTAATAAGAAACAAAGCTGGGAGTCAGCACCAGGCCCGATTCCTGACTTTAATGCTTATCAGTCTTAGGCCAGTGACTTAGCCACAGTCTCTCCTCTGACATATGATATAATAATCCCCCCCCCCCCCCCCAGCCAACCTCACAGAATTGTTCTGGGGATAGTAATGTATGAACTGTTAAATGCTTTAGAAATGAAATTATACGATCATAAGCTTAAAACCTGGAGGGAACTTTAAAGGCCAGTTTAAAGCCCAATTCCCTCATTTGGCTGGGGCAGAAGGTGTGGCTCAGGATGAGGGTGGATTTTTCAAGATCACCAAGGCAACAGAGCAGGGCCATAAGAAAGGAAGCTCGTTCATTCATCCCATGGCCTTTGCTGAGTCTCCACTGTGTGCCCACTGTGTTTTGATGGCCCCTAGGAATCTCGTGGCGGGGTATGGGGGAGAGTCTAATTCATCGAGAAGAGTCTTCTCTCCGTTCAGTGGAGGCAAATTAGGGAACTCATGACCCTGAGAGGAGGTGCAGGCTGAAAGTGAAACAGAGTCAAAATCAATTTGAATAATATTCCTTATGACAGAGAAGGCTTTGTGTTAGCTGAGAGAATGCCCAGGCTGAGGAAATCACAGATCCTAAGGGTACGGAAGCAGGAATGAAAATAGTGATGCTAGCTGACATTTATGGAGCACGTTAAGGCTTGCAAAGCCCGTACATTTGGACTTTTCAAACAACGAAGGCTTGGGGGAAGCAAATTTGGCATTTTTATAACGTCAGTAGAGAGCATAGCTCACATTTATTGTGTGTGTTACAGCTTACAAAGCACTTTCTTGGGTAACATGTTTATTGTTATTCTTTGTTTTTATGGGTCACTCTCCCCCATTCCCCTGCCCTGAATTCTATATCTTGTTATAGAGAATAAAAAAAGACTGGGGAGGGGAGGGAAGGTGGTTAAATAAAACCCACCAACACCTCAACCACTATGTTCAATATTCTACACTCATAGTCTCTTGTTTCTGATAAGAAGAGAGGAAGGTGCATTTTCTCATTTCTTCTTCCAGGCCAAGCTTGGTCGTTCTTATTAAGCAATCAATAGATCCATGAGTATAAAAGTATTCATTAAGCTCTTACTAGGTTCCAGTCTTGGTACTAACTGCTAGAGATACAAATAGCAAAAAACAAGACAGTCTCTGCTCTTAAGGAGCTCCTTCTCTAATTAGGGGAAACCACACATAAAAGAAGGATCAGCCACAGAGAGAATGGAAAGGGCATGGTGACGAGGTCAATGGGCAGGTCCAGGGGTCCAGGCCAGATGACGGTATCCTCAGAGCCTGGAGGGTGGGGTGACAGGGCAGATGGCAAGGCCTGGTTCTGCTCCGTCTCACTGGAAGGATTAGAGATGATGATCCTCAGCTTCTCTATGTTATGTCATCATGATGACTAATGGGTTCTGGGCTACCAAGAGGAGACAAAGGGGTAAAAAGAAGGAAAGAGAGAATGGTACCCCTATATGGGCAGCCCGAGAGTGGAGAAGGGGACAGGAATCCTGGTGGCAGTTCCTCTCCCTGCCCAGATGTCACATGGGGTCTAGGTGGCCAGGAGGTTAAAAAGGGTGTAAATGGAGAACCCCACCCTGCCCCCCGCTGGGATTGATTGCTCAACCAACAAATATTTATTAAATAATTAGCTATTATATACTAGATGATGGGAATGCCTCCCTCCCCTTCAAAGTGTTGTGTTTCATTTGACGTTGTTATTGTCACTTTCCTTTCCAAGAGCATGTTACATTCCTTGTGTGTATGACTCTCCTGGTTCTGGTTATTTTACTTTGTATCAGTTCATATAAATCTTCCCATGTTTCTCTCTAGTCTTCATATTCATGTATTTTCTAAATTGGGCAGTTATATACCATTGCATTATTGTTGCATGACTTTTTTTAGCTATTCTACAATCAGTGGACATCTACTCTGTACAAATAATTTTCTCATTCCTTACCTCATTAGAGTTTCCAACAGTATTGTGGAGTTGGTTGCCTTATTTTATAGAGAAGACTACTGAAGCCCAGACAAAGTCAAAGTTACCTTCCCAAGGCCAAAAAGCCAGCTGGGCTCAGAAGCCTTCGCTGGCGTCCCAGCCAGGCGACCAAGACCAGTGCTGTCTCTGCCATATGCTTCACCGCCTACAAAGCCAGCCAGACCAATGAAGGGTAAATCTTCTTGACCAGATGCTTCAAGTAAACAGGGCCTCACCCTTGGCTGTATTTCATTCCATCTTTAGCCTTTACAGGTCTTGAAATCTCCGAAGAGGAAACTTGAGGCTGCATAAGCAGACCCAAGTACATTGAGTGGAATTCCTTCAAGTCAGCCATAAATATTCTCTGGGTCTTTCCCTGTTCCTTCACTTGGCCATAAATATTCCACGGTCTTTTTCAAGAGCCTTTCATTTTGATCAGAGACAGTGGGTGATGTCTAAAACAGGCCCATTGGAATATTAGATTTTCAAGCATAGTTCTAATATTTTAATTTCCACTTTGCGAGCTCGGCTCAGATTTTCCTCATTCCGAAATAAATCAAGGCTCTGGAGCTATGAATAGAGCCTTAGACTGCCTGAACCATGTATTGCTGGAAGGGGCTTTGCCTAGGAACAAGGAGACAGACTCAGAATGAAGCATTCTCCGTCAATCTGTTGGGGCAAACAGCTTACCTCTCACTTCCTCAAGGTGGCCCAGAGTGCCTGGGAAATGGGCAGTTAATGTGGGGAGGGGAAAAGGTTCAGCACCAAGAATAAATCTGCCAGAGGGAGGCAGGGACATCCATCAAATGGAAGAGAACAAACATATATCAGGGTATCGGGAAAAGTTTCCCAAGCGGATCTGTAAGTAATTGGCCTTTCTCCTTAATCTCCCTCCACTTAGCGGGCTGGGGCAATGGTCACTGAGCTGTCAGAGGGTGGGCAGTTCTTACTGGCATGATGGGTAACACAATTTAATGGTTATCAGAGCTCATGTATGTGCAGATATAAGTATATATAGGTGCATTTTGTATATATGCATATATATAAATATGATTTTATAGCATTTACCATCATTGTCTCTCAGAATCCCTAGTTTCTTTTAAAACTTTTGAACTTGAGATTTCCTCCTCTGTAAAATGGCTGTAATAGCCCATATACCCATAGGCTTGGGATAAAGATAGATGAAGTCAATCCACCAACCAACCAGGATTTATGAAGCACTTGCAGTGTGCCACACGCTTGGATACAAAGGCAGAAATGGAGCAGTCTCTGCCCTCGAGAAGCTTACATTCTAAGGAGGGAAGATGAGACTTAAAAGGGAGATGAAGTGGGCGGGGGAGAGATTGGGGGGAAGAGGGTTCTGAAGTCCTGAAGAAGTCCAGAGCAGGGCTGGGTGGAGAATGAAAGCAGGCAGACTAGCCTTGGCTCCTCTGTATAAGATACATGGGAAAGAGGGCACTGGCTGCTCAGTGGGGGAATCAGGGAAAACTTTATTTAGAAGGTTGTGCCTCAGTGTTCTTATCTGTAAAATGGGGATAACTGCGCCTACCCAGGAGGGTTGTTGCGAAAATCAAATGAGGCAACGAGCCTGCAAAGCCTGGTTGTGACTATCCCTGCTAGCTGCGTGACCCTGGACAAGTCACTGAACATCTCTAAATCTCTCATTCAGTCAACAAACATTTATCCTTATCTCTAAAATGGGTCTAATAACAGACTCAGCCTCAGAAAGGACAAACACAACCTGTGAGTAGAACAAACTGCCTAAATGGGGACCCAGCTAGGTGGGTAACTCAGCTCGCCCTCGCCCTCTCCCTCTCCCTTCTCCTTCTCCTCTCCAGAGGAAGGTAAATTTTGATGGACCGCACAACTTGGGTTTTACTGGCTAGATTTCTTTTTCTTTCTTTCTTTCTTTATTTCTTTTTCTTTCTTCCTTTCTTCCTTCCTTCCTTCCTTCCTTCCCAAAACCTTAAACCCGGTTCACTCTGAAGCTCATAGATTGTACCACAACCCTGCCCAAGCTCCACTTAACGGATAGATAGATAGATAGATAGATAGATGGATGGATGGATAGATAGATGGATGGATAGATAAATAGATTAAATGATGGAACATCTATGAGGTGATTACTATGTGCCTGATGCTCTGCTATGTGCTGATGATACAAATAGAGGCATGTAAGAAAGTTCCGGCCCGTTGAGGAGCTTATCTTCTAAAGGGGGAAGCCCACACCTAAAGGGGAGCTGGAAAGGGATGGACTGTACACATTAAGCGCTTCCTAATGTTTGTAGATGTGTCTCAAAATATCACAGGCTCTGAGTTCACCATTAGAAATGTTTCAGCAGAGGATGGCTGACCATTTGCAGGGGTGGGAGAAGGTGTCATAAAGGACATTCATGATTTGGGGGAGGGTTCAAGCAGGTGTTTTCTAAAGTTCCTTCCAACTTTCCCCCAGCATTTATAAGGACTGTCTTCAGTATTGCCAGCCGCCATCCTTACGGATGGTAAGAGGGTGACCTTCCCTTTCTCATAGGAAGGAAGCTGTGTGCAGAGACCAGTTTTTCCAGATGGTGAACAAAGACGTGAATGCAGGCATGAAGTGCTTTGGAAGGTAGACATTTGGAGCAGATGCCAAGGAAGAAGGATGAAATAGCGAAGGAAAGCTGGGGAGAAGCTAAAGACACATAACACCCTGATGGGAGCCAGATTCCCTGGGGGCCGATCACATCTCCTGTGCCCTCCTGAGGTTGAAGTGTCTCGGTGTTCCCCAGAAGCAGTGGGGGAGGGAGGGGTAAGCCCTGACTCAAATATCATATACTCACTTAGAGTGTTTTTTAAAACAATATTTTTATTTGGAAGAAACAATACAATGCAAATGCACACAGATAGGTAGATGCCTAGACATCCCGGTGGGCACATTTACATAAGAGACCTACGCCCACCCACACAGACACACGCAGACACAGAAGAAAACACACAGACATGTACACAAAAAGCCACAGCACAAATACACACGTAGACATATCCTTACAGACATGCACACAGACACGTGAAAAGAAATAGATATAGACACTCACTGGTATACACAGAAATGCAATCCCATGTACACAGACAGAGGAACGCACCTGTGCCTGCCCCTCCCCCAACCAGAGCAACACAGGCTACCCCACATACACAGCCACACAAACTCACACCTATGCAGTCACCCCGCCCCCCCACACACACAAGATGGAGACACACACTCGTGTCTCACCCTCCCACAGAGGCATTTACACACACACACACACATTCAGATGTACTCACATAGACACTCCCAAGAGTGCTCAAGCATCCCAAGACAAAACCATCTCCCCACCATAATGCACACAAAGCTACACCCATACAAACACACACACTCAGGCGCGCACACACAGACATTCAAACTCACCCACAGAGACAGACACACACAGTGTTTCCACTCCTATATTTTCATGCCTGTGAGGTTTTCCTCTGCAGCTGACCACATGGGACATTTTCATTTTTCTTTGGGTGTTTAAAAAAACACAATTTCCCAATATTTCATTCCTTTTCCTCCCCTGAGATGGGGCCAGATTTTCCCATTTTCCACCTACTGAAAAAGCAGCAGAAACAGACCTAGAAGCCATTTTCCTTCCATCCTATACTCCACTTCACTCTAACTCCAGCCAAGCCAATGGGATCACTCCCTTTGAAGCCAAAGGAAGCATCAAATGCAGAGCCAGATGAGGGCAAGATGATAATTAGTCCCTTGGCTATTTCCTCCTGGCTTGGCTTCCTCTGATCCCATTGTTCTGGGCATGGTGCCCCTTTACCCTCTCGGTGCCCCTGTGAAGTAAGGGCTTATTAATAGGGGGGACGCTTTGAACGATACAAGGTTTTTCCCATCTGGACCCAGCCACAGAGGGCTCCCAGATGGGGAGAAGGGAAGGGATGGGAACGCCACGTAAGAACTTACTTGGTGGCAGAAGTATAGCCCCAGCCTTGATGATCTGATCTGACAACACAGGAAGCTTCTTGCTGTTTGAAGTGGTTTGGAAACACCCCCACGAAGATGCGGCAAAGCAGCGAGGAAGCAGCAGGCATTAGCATGAGGGCCCCTCCGCTGATGTGAGGGGACATCTCGCTTTTCCCTCGCTTCTGTTTTCCCAAAGGCTCACATCCAGAGTTTTCCAGCTAAAGCATCTTTCAGGGGATGTTCCCCATTCCACACGGGATCCTTCTGCTAAGAATCATGGCTCAGATTTCTGCAGCCCTCTGTGATTACGGAGGATGTGCACGACTCACCTTAAAAAGCTACTGTAAGCATCCCATGAGATGAGCTTGGTGTGAAGTCTTAGGATGCCCATTTTAGAGATCAGAAAACTGAGTCCAATGGAAAGGGCAATAGATTGAGAGTCAGTGGCCTTGGGTAAGTCACTTCATCCTCTGAGCCTCAGTTTCCTCATCTGAAAATGAGTGAATGAATGAGCCCAAACTTCAACCATAATTTACTCACTTGGAGCATTTTCTAAAACAATATTTTTGTTTTATAGAAGAAACAAAACTCAAACACAGGCAGATATGTAGCTACGCAGACATACTCTGTGAAGCAGGGTATGGTTTATAATAATAATTAATAATATAATCTGAGCAAAGCAAGTTCTTTCTCTTCTGGACCCAGTTATCTAGGGAGGTGTGGCTGGCTGGTCCCTCAGGACCTTTCTTGCTCCAGCCTCTTCTCCCAACCCCATGACCTCTCCCAGGCTCTCCTAGCTCATGGCCAAGATGGAGGTGAGTTTAGATTTACTGCTGGGGGGCTGTCCTCTTCCCACCACTACATTCCTCTTTGCCTTTCCAGGTGTGTTTCAGGAACATCATTCTGAGCCACACTGATCACACATGAAAGGAAGATTTGCTTGGGTTCATTTTGGGAGGTTAGGAGTATGGAAGAAGAGAGAGCTTCGGGCTGAGAGCTTGGCTTCTTTTCCGGAGAAGTTGGAGGGGAGTTCTTCTCTCTTCTTTAATCTTAGTGCCTTCCCTCTAGTCTTTGTGGTTATTTAGTCTTGTCCAACTCTTCACGATCCCATCTGGGCAGACACTGGAGTGGTTTGCCATGTCCTTCTCCAGCTCATTTTACAGATGAGGAAACCAAGGCAAATAGGGTGAAGTGACTTGCCCAGGGTCACACAGCTAGTAAGTGTCTGGGGCCAGATTTGAACCCAGGTCTTCTTGAGTCCAGACAGGGCACTCTGTCCACTATGCCCTCCACTTCTCTCTAACATCTTTCTCCTATTTATCCCATCTAGATCTTGGTACATGTTTGTGCACATGAGGAACAAATTTATTCTGTAAAACTTAGACTCAGTCAAAAGGCTGCACTTGAGGACGTAGAAGGCCACATGTTCCCCACCTCTGGGTGTATACCATATAGGGTTGGAGGAGAGAAGAGAAACTTTAGAGTAGCCTTGTGGGGAATGCCATTGAGAGCTAATCCAAGGGGGAAATGAAAGACATACTGTGAAACAATGAGCATCCATCTGAAATTTGGTAAAATAAATTTGTAGTGGGTCCATAACAAATGCGTACATCTGTATAGAATTCTGTGTGGGTGTCCTTGTTGTTGGGGGTGTGTGTATATGTCCAGCAACATTCACTAGCACGTGACTGGGAGCAGAGAAGGACAAGGGTGGGGCAGCCCAACATTGGGTCCGACTGGATCCACTGGATCTGCACTTTGTCATAGAATTCACTAAGTCTATTCAGGTGATTAAGGACCTTCTCTGTGCAATGGGTGCCAGACACAGGGGATCAAAGACACATCAAAGGCTCAAGAGAACAGAGGTAGTCCCTTCCCCCAAGTAGCTCCCTGACTACTGAAGAGATACAACATGTACCGAGATAAGGAAACAGGAGATAATCTGAGGAGGGAGCTGGCACTTACCACTAAAGGCTGGGACATCACAGAAGGGAGATAGAATGCTCTCTTCCTTTAATTCCCAGCTCTGGAGTAGTTTACTCTATAGAACCTTCCCTGGTGACGATCCTCACACTACCTTCTCCCTCCTTAAGCACTCTGAGACTCAGTTTTCTCATCCACAAAACAGGGAGGATAATACCTGTAGTCTCACCCTCAGTATCATCCTCCCTCCATCCTATCAATCACCACATGTGTGCCAGTGAAATAGTCAGAAGAGTTACTCAATAACTGCTGAGTCAAATCAAATTGTATTTTAGAGATCTGAGGGGACGGGGTGGTTCAGCTGTTTAAACGCTGGCCAGGGTAGATGGAAGGCCAATCCCAAATTTATCACCAGTCTTATCTCTCAAGGTCAACTCATCTCTCTCCCCACCAGCCAGAAAACAGCCTCCTCCTCCTTTTTTGCCATTTCAAATCCTCTCTAGCCCTCTCAGGATCTTCACTCCTCTCAAAAGTTTTCCATGTTTTCTTTAGCCTATTTTGACCTCTCTTTTCCCTAAACTTCACAGAATTATAAAATCTTGGACCCTGGATGCCATCTACTGCATTTATTTCCTGTGTCCGCAGCTCACATCCCAGTGTCTAGCACATATAGGCACTTAATGCTTGCAGACTGATCCCACCCAGTAGCAATAATCCTCTCTACATCCCACCTGACAATCAGCTATTCAGCCTCTTTTTAAATATCACTAATAAAGGGAAAGTGAAGTCAACAAGCATTTATTAAATACTTAATGTTTGCTGGGTACTGTGTTAATCAATGGGAAAAAGACATAAACAAGAAGAAAGATAATTCTTGCCCCCTCAGCACTTACATTCTATTAGGAAAAGACAACACACTTCCTCTAAAGCCTTCTCTAGGTTCAGCATCCTCTCTTCCTATAAAGGATCCTTGGAGGATCTCAAGGCCCTTCACTAGCCTGGCTGCCCACCTCTAGACACCCTCAAGTCTGTCATTGGCCTTCTAAAAATATGATATCCAGAAATGACCCCAGTCCATGAGGTGTAGGTAGACCAGGGCAAAGGCCACCAGGACCATCCCCTCCTTAGCCCAAGGAACCACCATGGCTCTCACTATAGCCCAAGATTGCTTTAGCCTGGGTGGTCATCAATCATCCCATCCTCTATCGGATTTCTATAATAATGGTTCTGTAGTGTCTGAGGTTTGTGAGGCACTTTACATCTGTCATCAACCTATGTGATCTTCACAACATCCCTGTGAGGTGGGGGCTGGTGCAATCTCTATTTAATAGATGGGGAAAATGAGTACGAGAGAGGTCAAGTGACTTTCCCAGGGTCACACAACTAGTGAGGGTCATTCACCCTCAACACCTTTTTAACTAGTGAATGTTTCCTTTTCCTGATGGAAAGGAAACTCCTTGAAGAGAGGGGCCATTTCATTTTTGTCTTATATACCCAGTAGTGTGCACAATGGACAATTTTCCAATTCCAGACAAAAGTCTAACTTGACTTGGTAGAGGGAGTTCCTTTCCCTAAAAGTGCTATCTACACAGACCAATGGACTCACAAGTCCATGCCCCATCCCCAGTGCTTAGTGCAATGTCAACTGTTAATGAGTGTTTTTATATTGATTAATGTACAGCCAGGTTGCACAGTGGTTAGAACACCTGGAGTCAGGAAGACTTATCTTCCTGAGTTCAAAACTGGCCTCAAATACTTACTAGCTATGTGACCCTAGACAAGTCACTTAACCCTGTTTCCCTTAGTTTCCTCATCTGTAAAATGAGCTGGAGAAGGAAATGATAAACCACTCCAGTATCTTTGCCAAGAAAACCCCAGATGGGGTCATGAAGAATAGAAGACCATTGAAACATCTAGTGAGTAGAAGAGCTATTAACTAGAAGAGAAGGTAGACTTGTATTTCTTTTTTTCACATTAGTCATGTTGTAAACAAGAATTAGAACCAATGAGAGGAACCAGGAGAAAGAATACACGAGAGAGAGAGAGAGAGAGAGAGAGAGAGAGAAAGAGAGAGAGAGAGCAAATAGTATGCTTCAATCAGCATTCAGACTCCATAGCTCTGTTTCTGGATATGGACAGCATTTTCTATCATGAATCTTTTGGAGTCATCTTAGATCCTTGCATTGCTAAAAAGACATAAGACTTGTATTTCTTGACCTTCCAGAAGGCACAACGCAGAGAAATGGATGCAAAGTCCAAAGACAAACACGTAAGCATCCTAACAAGTCCCATGATGGGCCTCCCATTCACTAGAGGGATTCAAGAAAGGGATGGATGATGTCTTGTCAGGTAGGTTGTAAAAGGACTTTTTTTAGGTATAGGTTCGATTAGGTGGCCACAGAGGTCCCTTCTGTGATTGTATAAAACAGATACTAAATAGTAGAGCCAAAATTCAAACCAAGCCTTCCAATCTCAAATCCAGCATGCTCAGCACTATACCATATTGCCTTCTTAATCTGCCAGCACTAATCACTACACATTAGTAGATCCATTTAAGGTCAATGCTTGCTGCTTCCTTCTCTGTCTGAAGAGTTGGACCAATAGTGGGTCCCACTTAAACATCGGACCCTTGGTTGCTTGCCAGTGACTCAGGAGGATTTAACCTCTACACTGTACACTCAATCTTCCTTGAAACACAGAAAATCTGGTGTGATTTTCATGATAGGTGATTTCTTCTGAATCTGCCATCCTTTAACTTCTTTAGAGAGCCTTCTTTGTCACAAGATCCAACACAGAGGTTGTTGGCCCATCTTCCTTTGCCCTGTGCCTTATGCTACCCTCTGGTTCTGCTTGATGCTGTGTTGGATTAGAATTCTGATGAGTTCATTCTTCATTCACTCACTCATTTATAAAACATTTATTAAATGCATGTGTGAAAGAAACTCTGTGAGATGAGCATGATCAAGAATATGGCTTGTATCAGTAATAAGGTGGGTTTTTGTTGGATTAAAATAAGATTGTTAACCCCTTAACGTTATTTTCCTTATTAAAGCAGATCAAGAACCTGTGCTGGCAGCATTTTTGTTGTTGGGCTTGTGTTGGTCTTTCAGGCCCACAACAGCTGCTAGCCAAGTTGTTGAATTGTTAATATGTGACTGTAAGACAGTCCCTGAGAGTGTGCAGATAATCATGACATATATTATTCCATGGAAAGTGCATTAATGCTATGTGAGGTCTGAGATAAGAGATACAGAGGTCTGTATAAAGTCATTATCCATTAAGAGCATCAAGAAAGCCTACCTTGAAGAGATTGAATTTGATTTGAGATTTAAAAGATTTGACAATTCAATTCTATTCACTTCTGTTCAATTGTCTGTTGAACAAGCATGAATAAATAAATGAGAATGAAAAAAAATTACTAAATGCTTACAATGTGCCGAGCATTATGCTTTGTTCTAGGGATACCAACAAGAGGTAGTCCCAGTCCTGAAGGAGATTATTGTCTAATAAGGTGAGACCACACATAGGGGAGCGGTGGCCAGGTAGGTGTGTTTTGGCCTTGAAAGTCAGGAATGGTGAGGGGAACCAAAATGGAGATTATTGATAGACCTTTACAAGTAGCCATGGAAGTATGGATCTGATTGAATTTCCAGACTAGACAGTGAAGGGGTATGTGGTGGCAGCACAGAAGCAAAGGCGTTGTGGTACCAATGAAGCAATGGCAGCAGTTGGCAGGGAAAGAAAATTCCTGGCTTAGAATGTATCACGTGGCTGAGGCTGGATGTCTTAATATTGTGGGCCAAGTGATGTGCTCACCAAATGCACCTGTCACGGTTAGCAATTCAACAAGTAAAAATGGTGAAAGAGGGAGAGAATGTGTCAAGTCTAAGGAACTGCAGGAGTAACAGGGTAAAATGAAAGGATCTTTAGAGGCGGTTAATTTCCTCTGAGATTTAAATGCTAGAGAGGGGAATATTACGAGATAAGAACAGAAAGTAGGGGAGCAGCAGATTGTGGTGGGAGCCTTGAATTCTGGGTGAAATACAGCAAACTTGACCTAGTAAGCAATATAGAAGAAATGAAGAGTTTTGCACCAAGAGGAGTAATATGGCCAGATCTAAGAAGAAGGATGATTGGTCTGGTAGTGGTATAATGGATGGACTGGAGAAAGGATAGAATTACGGTGGGAAGTCCCATAAGGAATCTGTCTAGCATAATGCTAGGCAGGTGTAATGAGGGTCTGTAGTAGGTGGTGCCAATATCAGAAGAGAGGAGGTGGCAGATGATGGATCCAAGAGCTGCTGTAGAGGTGGATTCCACAGACACTGTAGCTCACTCTTATCCCTTATCTTTCCTATACAATTAAAGAAAATCCTGTGATGTCTTAGGAGACAGGGTGAATGGTACTGCTGGATGTCAGAGGAGGAACAGCCTGTCCCATTCATGATAATGGTTTTGCACAACAAATGCCTTTGTGGAAGTTAAGGACTCAGGTACCCACATTTGTCAAATCCTTCACATGAATTATACTTAGGAGATTTTCCTGAAGTAAAAAAAAAAACAAACAGGATAGAAACAAGAATCAAACTGATCTTCTTGAAGATGTCAGGAGCCAAAGATGGAGCCTGGTCCATATGAACCCAGAGTTATGGGTTGGGGAGGTCTGGTCCAGGAGTTATATCTGAATAATAAGGCCAATTAAAAGCTGGAGGGCATTTGTATGGAGAGGAATGTCCTTCCAGGGCCCAGGCTGTAAGATTTGGTGTGTGGGAAGAAGCAATGAAATTAAAGTCAATCAATTCATTTATTTAACTTCCAACGCACCAGATGCTGGAGATGCAAATGAAAAGAGAAAACAGCCCTGCTCTCAATGCCTTCCTTGGACCCTCTTTCCAACCACCCTGTTGCTATCCCATTAACTTGTGGCCATGTGCCTTGCCTGTGTTTCTGTCTTTGCCATTAGGTTTCATTTCATGTGGAGACCTGACTAGAAAGAGTAGAGAGTGGATGTATGGGAGACCAATTAGAAGGTTATTAAAATAGTCCATGGAAGAGATGATCAGGGCTGGATTTGGGTGATTGAGCTGTGAAGAGAGAAGAGGACAGGTGCAAGAAATGTTGACGAGGCACAATAGGCAAGACTTGGCAACAAAGTGGATATACAGGCTGAGGCAGATTCATTATTCAGCTTTAATAGGTTACTGTGACATACCCTTTGCTTCTCTGCTCTTTAAATGACTCTGTTATAATTGAACTATGGCTGAGCTTCTCACTAAAATAGCTCCTGCCCATTTCTTCCATCACTGTTGGCTGACTCCTCCATGGGAAAGCAAACTCCCCATGGCACTCCATCCTGACATTCTCAGGGCTCCTTGGAAACCCCTGAGTTGTTCCATCCTGGAAACTGGATCCCTAGACTGAACCATCATATTTATTTGGATTACCATAGTTTGGAAATCGATTCCACGTTATTTTGTCACTTTCCTCCTATTGTTTCTTGCACTGTGGAATCCAACCCACTAATCAATTGGTCAAGAATCATTTGGCAAGCCCTAACTTTGTGCCATGAATTGTGCTAACTATTGGGAGAACAAAGATAAAAGTGAAAGAATCCCGGCCGTCATAGATCTTTCATTCTAATGGGGAAAGGACATGGACATGCAGCATATGGGTATGTCAAGACCCACACAAAGCAGGCACCAGATAACCTTGCATGGGAAGTCACTAACAACCAGAGGGGAAAGATACATGGTGAGATTGTGTGGTTTATCACTGTTTTTGCAAGAGAAAGGGAGTAAAGGTATCATAAGGGAGATGGGTGAGCAGGAGAGAAGGTGAATCAGTCATGTGATGAGATTGGGAGCTGACCAACGCACAGCCAGCATGCTCCCTTGGTATCCATTCAATGATAAAAGAGCTAAAGGAAACCCCTGTTAGGTAGGAGTTTATGCTCTTCAAGAGGCTGGGAGACAACATTGCATTAGATGAGATAAAGAAAAAAGGAGCCTTCTTTCCCCCAGTTAGCTCATAGACAATTGGATTTCCTGAAGGGCATGGGCCATGTCTCCTGCTTTTCATGCTTCTCCCACAAGAACCAGGAGCCCAGTGGGTTATACACAGTAGGTACTCAATAAGCGTTTCTTCATTGAACAAAAGAATGAATGGTTGCCATGGGTGGATGGATTGATTGAAAATGTTCTGGAAGCAGCTGTAGAACGATCCCTCCCAGGGGCACCCATTACTTGCCAGGCCTGATTCCTTCCTGACTCAGTGGAATAGATCTTCCCATGCCCTCAGTGAATACAGAGGTCCCAGGCATGTGACATTTTGGATCTGGCCTTTGCCAGTTTGCTCTAGGGATAACTCTCCATTTTACTGCTGCCATGTTCCCCTAGCTGAAATACTTTCAAAACATTTTGAAGAGAAATAAAAACAAAGCAAAAATAATGAAGGCTAGGGGAGAGAAGAAGGGGCACGGCATCCTTCTTCAACCAGGATCCAGGAAAACAATTATGGTTTCACATAATTCATCACAGCTGTGCAATTTTAACAAAACAATAACACGCCGGGGTTTGTTGGCGGCCACCGAGAACCTCTGGGTGTCTGTGCTTACTTTTCCAGGGGCCTAAGGGAAGGCTTGGGAGGCCAGAGGGACTCGGCTTGGAGTCCCAGGTCAGCCATTTTCTCCCTGTGTGGCCCTGGCCAAGTCACTGATCCTCCCCCAGACTCACTTTCCCTTTCTAGAAAATGGGGATATGCCAGGAGGTTTTCCTACTTCGTGGGATTAAGCATGTTAATGGGAGTGAAAGCTTTGTAAATGCTAAGGCAATAAACAATGGAAGGGATCATTAGAAATACAATGATTTGTCCTCTGTGGACCCCTCTGGTGCCCCTTCCTGGCCTCCACGGGATGTCCTTGAAAGCTCTTCTGGTGACAAATTCGGCGGTCTTATGTAACACTGCACTGGTGACCTTGAAGTATATTATACCATCTACGGGCTGAACTGAGAGCAAACCACAATAACGACAGCTCTGTAGATGGCACTTCTCCTGGTTCTTGAGCCCACTGGACATGCTGCTTTGAGACTCCCATCAAGGGTCCAGTCAATAAGCATTTATTACGTCTTAGTGTAGTTTAAAAGGCAGCTAGGTGGCATAGTGGATGGAGCACTGGGCTTGGAACCAGGAAGACTCATCTTCCTGAGTTCAAATCCAGCCTCAGACACTTACTAGCTGGGTGACCTTGGGCAAGTCATTTCACCCCGCTTGCCTCAGTTTCCTCATCTGTAAAATGAGCTGGAGAAAAAAAAATAGCAAATCACTTGAGTATCTCTGCCAAGAAAACCCCAAATAGGGTCATGAAGAGTCAGAAATGACAGAACGGCATAAGCTTAAAATACACTCACAGTCAGACTTTTGGGACACCCTCTATGCATGCAGGAATGTATGTATGCAGATATGTATGTATGTACATATACACATGACTTGTCTGTAGACAAATACATCATTTGAGACAATATTTGTAAACCACTTGGTTAAGAGGCATGATCACTATGGAGAGCAAAAAGACAGTCTTGGCCTTGGAGGAAGCCACTTAATGGGGCATAGAAAGGAAGTCAAAAAGTCAAGAAGACCCGAGATCCTATTTGGCCTCAGACATTGACTAGCTATAGGACCTGAGCAAGTCACTTAATCCTGTTTGCCTCAATTTCCTAAACCGTAAATACAAATAATAGTACCTACCCCGCAGGTTGTTATGAGGATAAAATAAGATGTTTGTAGTGTTTAGCACAGTGCCTGGCACTTAGTAGGTGCTGTGTAAGTGCTTATCCCCTCCCTCTGTCCACCCCATCCCAAGAACCTGTGGTTAAGGACGGGCTGATTCCAAGTGTTATCTCAAGGGAAGAATCCAAGAAGGGCTTACATTATGTCTAGGCAGACTAAGAAGCCACTGTGCTTTCTCCACAGACCTCCCTTCCTCCTACTCCCTGACAAATATCCTTCATACTATGCCCAGGAATCTTGGGCATGTCTACTCTCCAATTTTACCAAAATCATGAGTTCATAGATTTAGAGCTGGAAAAGGCCATTGAGGCTAGCCCCTTTTATTTTACAAATGATGAAACTGGAATACAGAGAGTAAGTGACTAACCCAGGGTCACACAGCTAGGAAATATCTGAGGCATGATATGAACTCAGGCCTTCTTAACTCCAAGTCTGATCCCCTGTCCTCTACAACACATTGCCTCCTTTTCCTTATCCAGGGAGCATTCAAAATTGTTTTTGCTTCATTAAAAATATAAATCCTCTTTTTATTATTAACTTAATCATCAACAAAGAACAAAATTTCAATAAACAAAGAAAAATAAACAGAAAAGGATCCTATATGAAACTATGAACTGTTAGGCCCAGTTGGTAGTTTTAAATGTGTGTTAAATTAAGCAAGCTAACAACAAAAGCCCCTGTTTATTTAAGCCCTGTTCTGAACTTGTTTTTATGTATTTTTAAATGTTTTGATATTTTTTTCTTTGCCTTTTTCTTTCTTCTTTTCCATTTTCATCATTACTACTTTATGCCTCAACCCCTCAAAGAAAGCATACCAGAGCAAATAAAGCTTGACCCCTCCCCCTACTTCCCCCATGCCTTTCTGATTATCTCTTTGAGGTTATGAACAATCTCTTGGACAAGGCCTCTGCCAGCCTCACACCCCTGATCTCACATAGTTCCCCTATTTTCCCTGACTACTGTTTTCCCTGAGATCCAGAAGGATCCGTTTCCAACTAGAATGAACGAATCTGGGCCTTTGTTCTGCAAAAGTCTAACACAAAGTCCAGGTGGCCACTATCACTCATCAGAGAACAGGGTGGGGCGGGGTGGAGCAGAAGTGAGTCAGATGAAACCTCTATCAATTACACTTACATTGAGCTTCCAAGATGGCAATGGACATTCATGATGGGTCTAGGAGGTAGTTACTGTAAGAATGGTTGTCCTCACTTCACAGATGGGAAAGCTGAGGATCAGAGCAATGGTTACCTGACCAAGAACACACAGCTAGCAAGTTTAAGAGGCAGGATGTAGACTGTGGTCTTCTTTCTCCAAGTCCAACTCTCTCTCTGATATTGTATGTTGAAAAACAAATGTGTGGAGCCTGGGAGTCTGCCTAGCAATGCAGGCCTCACTGGGGCACCGGAGTAGCCAAAGGAAGTACAACAGTTCTGGCATGTTCTTGTCTTTATCCTCTCAGTCATCTGTACTGGTAACAGGAGCATCACCATAAAAGCATTAAATGGAAGAAGTAAGACAGTGTCTCTGTTGTTATGATTGGCATCATAGAATGATCATTGGTCTCAGATTCTGGAGAGCTGGGTTCAAGTTTCAGAGTGGTCAGTATCTCACTATGACTTTGGGTAAGTCCCTTCCTCTCTGTGGGTCTCAGTGTTTTTATCTGTAAAATGAGAAGGGAATGAGAGCTAGGATCAAGTGAATGCTGCTAAGTCAATTTGGGTGGGTAGGTAGTAGAGATAAGCACATAGTCATAGACAGAGATATAAATGAACAGATAGCTGATATAGATGGGTAGAGAGAGATAGGTAGATGGATAGATAGGTATATAGGTACACAGGTAGGTAGAGAGATAGATGATAGATATGGATAGAGATATGGAGATAGAGAGATATGTAAATAGGTAGAGAGATAGACAGACAGACAGACAGATAGATAGATAGATATAGATAGATAGATAAAGATATTAAGTACTTATTATGTGCCTGGAGCTGTATTAAACAGTGAGAATATGAATAGAAACAACAAAATATAGTCCCTGCCCTCGACAAGCTTATATTCTAATGGGGGAAGGCAACACATAAAGGGAAGTGCACGTGGATATAACGAGAGATTAGAGTGCAGTAAGAAATGATGATATGAAGATTACAGAAAATATTGGGAAGATTTATATGAATTGAAGAAAATTGTGAACTGATCTAACCACTTTGGAGAGTAATCTGGAGTTATGCCCACAGAGTTATGAAATTTCCTATATCCTTTGACCCAGCAATGCCACTGCTTGGTCTATTTCCAAAGACGATTGGGGAAAAAGGAAAAGAGCCTATATGTTTTAAAATATTTACAGCAGCTCTCATTGTGGTGGCAAAGAACCAGAAACTGCAGGGATGCCCATCAACTGGGGAATGGCTGAACAAGTTGTGGTATGTGGCTGTGATGGAATACTACTGTGCTATAAGAAATGATGAGCTCCATGATTTTAGAAAAACACAGAAAGTCTTACATGAAATAATGAAGAGTGAAATGAGCAGAACCAAACATTATATATGGTAACAGCAATATTGTTTTAAGAATGACTTGGAGTGAATAAGTTATTTCGTCTATTATAAACACCCAAATTGACTGTAAAGGCTATGTGAAGGAAGATGCTATCTGTATCCAGAGAAAGAACTGATAAATAGAAGTATGTATAGAATAATTTTACATATATATATATATATACATATATATGTATATATATATATATATACCTACTTTTGTCTAATGGTAGACATCTCTCGGATGGGGTGGGGAGGGAAGAAAAAAAAGAAATTGACATGATAATTTTGTTGCATATTTGAAGGGAATAGCAAGCTGTGCATAGTAGATTTACAGTTTCATGTGCAACCACCTTTTTATTGTACTGTGTTATGGAAATGCTTGTTTTATCCCACAAATTAAAAAAAAAGAGTTGAAGTCAACAGAACCAGGAAAATGAGATGCACAATGAGGCGACAATACAAGTGGCCAGAACAATGACAGCAAAATAATGAAAACTGAATATTACAAAGTGATGATGTCCAAGCTTGACCTCAAAGATGAGACGTGAGAATGCATCTGTCTCCTAGTCTTCACCGAGGAGGGGAACTACAAGTGTGGATCACTGCATACAATGCCAGAACTCTTAGCTGTTTTGTTCAATCTGTTGAACTGCTCCCCACTTTTAAGACATTTTTTGATATGGGGTATGAGTTTCTGGGAGGAGAGGATTGGGGAATGTGAATGATGGAAAAACAAGATACCAATGAAAATTTACTTTTGAAAATGAGAAGGGTGAAAAAGATGATCCCTAGCGACCCCAAGTGTATCAGAACAGAGGAGGTCAGGGCAAAGGCTAAGTGCCAATCTCTCCCTCCTGGTAAGGTCTCGGACTGCATATAAAACTTTGATTCTACCTTTCCAGTGGACCTATCATGAACTTCTTTATATTGATTAGGTCATCCTACTAGATTGCTAAGAGAGTCTGAGGGCACTAAAGGAAAAGGAGACCCTATGGAAACACCCGAGTGGTGGTTCCTGAGACCAGAGCATATAATTGGCATGGAGCTCTTGGTCCATGTGGTCCATCTCTGCCTTTTCAAGAATTCCCTTCACAAGACCCCTGACTCATTCAGTGTCTCCTTGGAGACCTTCAGGGAATGTAAGCCTGCCCACCTCACTTCCTACCCCTAGGAAGCCTGTGTTGGGGCTTACTGTAAGGAAATCTTCAATTCTTTTGAATCAAAATCTGCCTCTCTGAAACTCCTACTCACTGCTTCTAGTTCCACCCTCTGGGGATCAAAGAATTTGAGAGATGTTTGCTCAGACTGAGGATTCTTAGTGGTGGAAAAGATCTTTGAAGGTATTTAGTACAATCCCCTATAGCATTCCTGATGCATGATATTTGAATGATTCCAGTGACAAGGAGCTCATTACCTCTAAAGGCAGCCCTTCTCATTGCAGAAAATCTCAAATTGTTACATTCGAAGTCCATCTAATCAAGACCTTATTATCTTCTTGTGAATTCTCCCTCTTCCTCACCCTGCCAAGTAACTAAGTAACTAACTTCCTCATGACGGTCCTTCAGATATTTGAAGACAGGCTTTATATTCTGCTTAAATCTTCTCTTTTTCAGCCTAAACACCATGAGCTTCAGAATTTCAGAACTGGAAGAAGGGACCTCAGGGCTCCTCCAGTTTGATCCAAAGCTGATCAATAATCTCTCTACAGAAGCTAGGAGGCTCAGTGGATAGAATTCCATGCCTGGAGTCAGGAAGACCTGAGTTCAAATCTCAAGTACTGACTAGCTCTGTGACCCTGGGCCAATCATTTAACCTGTCTCCCTCAGTTTCCTCACCTGTAAAACAGTTAATAATAATACGTACCTTCTAGGGTCGTTGCGAGGATCAAATGAGATCACTGTAAAGTGTTTAGCATAGTTCCTGGCACATAGTAAGTGCTATATAAATCTAGCCATGATGATGATGATGAAGATGATGACGACGATGATGACGATGACGACGACGGTGACTACGACAATGACTACGAGGATGACGATAATGATGATGGTGATGATGGCGCCATCTGGACTCTACTTGGAAACCTGCAGCCCTCTCTGATGGAAGCCCTCTCTCCAAGCAGCCTATTCTATTCATTAACAGCTTTAACTGTTGGAAAGACTTTTCTGACTTAGAGCTTAAGTCTTCCTCTCTAAAACTTGTACCCACCATTCTACTTTCTGAGGCCAAGCGGAGAAAAACCTAATCTCCCTCCTGTTTGACAGCCTTTCAAGGACTCATGGACAAATATCTTCTCGTCCCCCAAGTTTTCTCTTCCCTGGGCTCGATATCCCCGTTTCCTCCAGCTGATGCTCACAGGGACATGAACTTGACACCCTCCACCCTCCTTGTTGTGCTGAGTCGACATTCCAGAAATGGGATTTGAACTCACTGTCATTTACACATGAGAATCTCCTTGTAGTGAGGCTGAATCTTGTTCCTATAATCACTGAGATAGGCTGACATTCTTCCCTAGTTCCCATAGGGCCTGAGCTGGTTCTGAAAGCTTTGGCTTCTATCTTTGCCCATCCCAATTTTTCTTCTCCTTACTCCCTACACGAAGGTTTAGGAAGGCCAAGAGAGAAGACCCACGTCCTCCCCCTAAATCATGACTAGATGAGCTATGGATGAACAGGAAGGAACATATGGATTAAATTTCACTAAAAAACATGGTGGGGGGAAGAAGGGTTAAAAGCTGGGTGGGGAGGAACTAATGTTCTGGCCAAGAACACCTGGGACTCCAGCACCATCCTGACCCCGGAGATGCATTCAGCCAATATTTGTGGCCAGGTGTCTCTGTCCTGGCTATTGGTGGGGGACTGGATCTTGTCTTTTCCAGGGCTCAGGAAAGAAGAAATCCACATGGGGGAGGGATGCAAGGGGCTGGAAGCCATGAGAATTCATGAAGGAGAACTCTGAGAGTGCTCTGCCTGCTCTCCATTGACCTTTCTTGTGGGCCTTGTACTAAATGCAAGTCAGACCCTCTTCTTGGACTTACAGTGAGATTGGGGAATTTAATTAGGCAAAATCAGACCAGCATTCAATGTTACAGAAGAATCTGGCTTTTCCTGCCAAACTCCTGGGGAATTGCATAGTGCTTTTTGAAAAGGAAAAAGAGGAATATTTATTTATTTTTAAACTTTTATTGATATATTTTGTTTTTACATTGCCTTCACTTCCAAATATATCCTCCCTTTCCTCCCCAGAGAGCCATCTTTGAAACAAAGAATAAAAAAGAAATGGGGTGAGGGGAGAGCAGCCCAGCAAAACCAACCAGCACAATAACATGTGGCAGGATATGCAGTGTAGACACCTGCAGCCCCCATCTCGGCTTTGAAGGAAAGGTGGATTTCATGAAGTGGGGATCTTCAGAAAAGAGATGCATGTTACTCATTATTATCAGCATTATAGACATTTGGCAAATGACCTATAAGTTCCCTCTTCCCACTACTGGGAACTGAAAGCATCTCTCTAATGTCAGAGAACTTTAAAGTTGGAAGGAGCTTTAGAGATCATCCATTCTGCCTCTCGTTTAATAGACAAGGGAGCTGAGACCCAAGAAGGAAAAATTAGAGGGTGCAGCCCTGCACTGGAAGGGACTTTAGAAGTCATATCATCCACCTTATCCCATTTTATAGATGAGAAACCTTAGATAAGATGCCTTGCCCCAAGTTATGGTAATAATAAGTGACAGAACTGGAACCTGAACCCAGGCTCCAGGATTCTGAGCTCAGCAGCCTTTTTGCATCAGTCTTTGTCTCACTGATTCATCCTGGGTTACATTTGATCACGGAGAAGCCGGGGATGGTGCTGAGTGTAAGGAAATGGGAAAAGTGTCAGATTTGGAGTTGGAGGGACTGAGTTCAAATGATACTTCAGCAGTTTGGTGGCTGTGTGACCCTGAACAAGTGGCTTCATTTCTCTTTCTTGGCCTCAGTTTTTTGATCTGTAAAAGAAATATATGATTTCTAAGGTTCCTTCCAAGTCCAGATCTAGAAGTCTATGACACCCATGCCCAGTGTTCTCTCTATTACACCACCCTGTTTATGAAGGGAATGTGCTTCCTCCTTTCCTTCCCTCCCTCTCTTCTTCTCTCCCTCCCCCTCCCTTCCTTCTCTCCTTCTTCCCTTCCTTCCTTCCTTCCTTCCTTCCTTCCTTCCTTCCTTCCTTCCTTCCTTCCTTCTCTCCTTCCTTCCTTCCTTCTCTCCTTCCTTTCCTTCTGTCCGTAAGCATTAATAATGCACCTTCTTTGTTTAAACACTTTGGTAAACACACACACACACACACACACACACACACACACACTCACAATGAGAGAAGAGCTTTGTCTTCAGGGTTAGTTCTGACAGTCTCCTTATCTGTTTCCCTCCTCACAGGATTTCCCTTTTCATTGTCCTGTCCAAGCCATACATCTTTTCAGAAATGATACTTGCTTAAATATTGGCCAACCCACTTCCTTTCTTCCTGATAAATATTCCAGATATTAAATATACTTCCAAGCTCCCACTTTACAGCCAGACTCTTTCTAGAATGAAAGCATGTAAAAAGCAAAAGGCTTTCAGTAACATCCAGAAGACTTGGAAATCTGGTTTTGCTGTGAATTTGGGAGGGTGAGATTATTGGTAATGGCTCTGGGGCAAGACTAGATGCAATGGATAGATGTTTCAAAGAGGCAGGTTTGGTCTTAATAACCAGAGCTGCCCCAAAATGGAATGGGACAGCCTTGAATGTGACCTCCCTGCAGGTCCTTAAGTAAAGGCTTGATGACTACTATTTGAGGAAGCAATTGAGGGAATTTCTTTCAGATAAGCAATGGACTCCATGACCCCAGTTCAGGGGGCATAGTTAGGTGGCACAGTGGAGAAAGCACTGGGCTTGGAATCAGGAAAATCTGAATTCAAATCCTGCCTGACACACTTACTGTCTATGTGACCTTAGGCAAATCCATTGCCTCTCTGAGCCTTGGTTTCCTCATCTGTATAATGGGGAAACTGGACTTGATTGCTTTTGAGATTCTTTCTAGTTCCAAAGCTAAGATTTTATGATTGGATGACTCCCCACTCTAAAATTCTATGTTCCAGAAACCCATCTAGAATATAATGAATACATTCTTAACCCCACCTTATATTCAGATACATAAACTAATGTGTTACCTGATTAGTTGCTATAATGTAAAAGGCCAGGGCCACATGGTCAGGGTAGTATGTAGTGATGTGCTTGTTACTTCAACGTTCAAACAATCTGTATTTCAGATGTGTCCCTTCACTGGTTCAGACGTTCATCATTCTGTGACTAAATAGAGAGTCAGCGAGAATTGCTGGGGCCTCACGCTGGACATTTTGTCTCCTCTCTCCATGTCTTTGCGCAGGTTGCCCTCCATGCAATTCTTCTTCCTCACCAGCTGTTATAAATCCTAGCTTCCTTCAAAGTTCAGTTCTGAGACCATAACTTGCCCAAGGCCTTTACTGATCTCAGCTGGGAGAGCTAATCCCAACCCCGCAAATTACCTTGCATTTATTTGCATATGTTTTGCATATACTTATATATGTCAGCTCCTTGAGGTGAGTGGCAATCAATAAATGCATATTGATCGATTGGTGAAAAAAAATTCATCCCCAACAATGAGCCAATAGGAACCAAGATCAGTTTGTTCCCAGATAGAAGGAGGGAAGAAAAAAGGGTAGGGGATGAGCACTTATAGAGGGCTTACTGTGCGCCAGGTATAATGCCAAGCATTTTAAAAATTATTATCTCACATGATCCTCACAACACCTTGGGAGATAGGGACTATTATCATGACCCCCATTTTACAGTTGAGGAAACTGAGGCAAACAGAGGTTAAGTGACTTGCCAGGGTCACGTAGCATGTGATTATCTGAAGCCAGATTTTACAAAAAAGACAGAAGTTTGTGACTAGGCCCAGACTCAGAGCCTTTTGAGCTTGGTTAGAACTTCCAGAGATTGTCCTCTACTGGCCTAGCTTTGTACACGAATGTCTATTCTCAGGGGGAAATGCTGTATAGGTAAATAGTTTCTATGACAAGAGGCAGTGCGGTATAGTGTCTAGAGTACTAGCCTTAAAGCCAGAAGACCTAGGTCAAAGTCTCCTCTCTCACATGTACTGGCCAGAAGTCCTTTCATCTTTTTTTTTTTTTTGGTTGTTGTTATTGGTCTCTAGGGAGCTCTCCAAAGTGCTGATCTGGAGGGAGTTTCCATACTGGGAGTCCCTTGAACCAATCAGTTCTCACATTCTGTTTTCCTGGATCCCTCCCATCCACAATACTTTTATTCTGTGCTTTAATAACCTCTTGAGGCTGGGGTGGGGCAGTATCGAGAGGACTGACATTTGAATAGGAAATAGAGATGAAACAGACATGGGAAGTTGTCTTATCAATGTCTATGGGGATTCTGCCAGCTGGTGTTCTTGGATTTCCAGTGGAATGCTAGAACAATACAATGTTAGGGCTGAAAGGGACCTTAGAACTCAGAATATTGAGCTTGAACATTCCATATTTTAAAATGCTCTGTTCCCAGTGTACACTTTACTTCAATATTGTTGACACACAGGTCAACAGGCTTAAGATTCTGTTATGTCCTATGTTCTTGCTAACTTGAAAACTAAAGAGAATTTTATTGTTATAAAATCATAGACACTTGACTTTATCTTGTAAATTTGTGGAAAGGAGGAACAGAGGGAAGGAAGAAAAAGAGGAAGGGAGGGAGGGAAGGAGGAAGGAAGGAAGTGTAGCGGAGCGTCTCTCCTGAAAGTATCAGTGCACTCAGCTGAAAGAATTTCTCCTTTTCCTGGGAGTCTTCCAGTGGGGAAATGTAAATGCAGAAAGACCACCAGCTTTAGTAAGGTTACTACGAAGCCTCACAGTTGACTCTGTTATTTGACTCAGGGGGTGGAGAGCCTGTTTAAACATCTGTCTAGATCAGTAAACAAACAGTCCTTTAAAACCTGTTGACACATGCGTTCTCATGGACTCAAGATTCTAACAAGGAGAAAACTGCTCAAGTCCAGTTACTTTAGGGCTGAAGCCATCTGCTCTTCACTGCTGATTTCCGAAGAAAGAAGAAGATTGGTAGCAGAAGAAGGAATATGCATTCATGTAGGCAGGGAGAATCCAGAAAGGCCTTAGAGATCATGAATCCCCAACCTTACCTCAAGAGAGATGAAATAAACTGAGGCCTTGAGAGGTAAAGTGACCATCCAAGATCACACCACAAAGAAAGGGCAGCACAAGGAATAAGGAAGTAATTATCCTGTCCTCTGCCACAGTCAGACCACATCTAGGGTATGGTGTTCAGTTCTGGGCATGGCATGTAGGAAGAGCATCGATAAGCTGGACAGTATATAAAGGAGGGCAACCAGGCTGGGCCCAAAATTCATGCCATGTGAAGATTGGTGAAGAATGTTTAATCTGGAAGACTCAGTTCAGAGGAGACAAAATAGCTATTTTTCTTCCTCCCTCCCTCCCTCCCTCCCTTCCTCCCTCCCTTCCTTCCTTCCTTCCTTCTTTCCTTCCTTCCTTCCTTCCTTCCTTCCATCCATCTCTTTCCTTCTTTCTCTTTCTTCTTTTTCTTTTTCTTCCTTCTTTTTTCTCCCTCCTAATTTTTCTCTCTTAATATTTCTTTCTTTCTCCTTTCTTTTTTAAATCTAACTCCTTTCTTTTTTCTTTCTTTCTCATTTTTGTGCTTTTCTATATCTCTTCATTTTTTCTGTTTAATCTTCATTTTCTCTTCCTTCCTTTTCCTTCTTTCTCTCTCCATTATTTTTCTTCCTTTCTCTCCTTTTTTCTTTCTTTCCATTTCTTTTTTCTCTTTCTCTCTTCTTTCTCCTTATGTCTTTCCTTTTCCTTTTGCCTTCATTCTCTTGAAGAAGTAATCTTCTTCATTTCTCCATTCTTTCTCTCTTTATTCCTCTCTCTTTTCATCTCTTCCTTTCTCGCTTCTTTCTTTCCTCCCTCCCTCCCTCTTTCTTTTCTTTAAGAGGCATTTAAAAGTTTTCATTGATATTTTTGTTTTTACACCATCTTTATGTCCATCACTCTGCCTAGAGGCTCACTTCTTGTAACAAAAAAAGAAAGAAAGAGGAAAAAGTTCAGCAAAACTAACCAACACATTAAAAAGTCTGTTGTTTTATTAAATATTTCACATCCATAGTCTGCAACTTCTGCAAAAAAATGGAGATGGGTGCATATTCTCTTTCTGTCTCTCTGTCTCTCTCTGTCTCTCTGTCTCTCTCTGTCTCTCTCTCTCTCTCTCTCTCTCTCTCTCTCTGTCTCTCTCTCTCTCTCTCTCCCAGGTACCTAATAGGTGCTTAATAAATGTTTGATGAGTGAATGGGAGAGGCAGCATGGAATAGGGAAAAGAAAACAACCTTTGAAATCAGAGGCCCTAACACTAAAGACCCTGTATGCAAACTAAAACCAAATTATTTTCAGGGAATGGGATCACCATTATCTGGGGGGACTGAGAAAGTCTTTACCTTAGCTGAGCATCCAAGGGATCTATCAAGAGGTAGAGGGCAGGTGAGTGAGCCTCTCATTCATGCAGAAGTAGAGAGGCAGGAGATGAAATATGGTGTATAGTGAACAGCAAATAAGATGGCTTACCACTAAAATGGGGACAACAGTCTCTTCACCGTCCGTCAGCTAAGATGCATTTGAGACAGTAACTGAACACTGGGTTTTCTGATGATTCCTAGTTAGTCAATCAGTCAAGTCCTAACTCACTTAGCGGTATGACATTGCAAGTATTATTATCATTTTTATAGCTAAGGAAACCAAAGCCCAGATAGATGACAGGACTTTTCTGCAGCCAGGCAGCTGCTTGGCAGAAGACCCTAGTGTTGAACCCAGGGCTTCTGACTAAATCCTTGTGCTCTTTATGCTACCCAATAGCTTCTTCCCCTAACATTTCATAGATGGTAAATGATATTACTAATAATGTCTGGAAGTTCTGACCCCTCCCTCCCATGACAAGTTTTGAACATCCTGTATTATTCTGGGGAAAACTGGCCTTTGAAGAACAGAGGAATCAGGGTGGGGGGATTCCCCAGAAATGTTCTCATTCTTAGAAGCTTCCCTCTTGTTACTATTTCTAGCCACGTTGGACTATTTCCATTGTGGGGGAGTGGGGAGAGTAGCAGAAATAGAGTCTGCTCAGTGACAGGGTAATAATGACTTTGACGGGCTGATGCCAAAGGGGCGGCATGGCGTGGTGTAAATGACACTGCCCTAGACTCCAGGAACCCTGCGTCTGCCACTAAACTGAGGTGTAACCGTGAGCCATATTGGCTCTCCCATTACATGGTGAACCCCTTGAGGCCAGAGCAGCTTTTGCTCTCTTTTTGTTGTGCCTGGCGTGCAGTGGACACTCAATAAATGCTTGTTGACCGACTACCGTCTGCTCTCTTGGTTTTAGTTTCCTTGCCTACAAAATGGCGGGGGTGTGGATGATCTAGCTCCAAATGCTGAGCAAAAAGGAGAAGTTATAGGGAATGAGATTTCACTTCAATACGGCAATAGAAACACGGTTTATTCCTGAACCCAGAGTTGGAATTTGGAATTTATTAGCTGTATTTACTCTAGGTGGTCTCTTAGTGTCTCTGAGTGTTAGGCAGCTCTCAAAGACTTACTGAAATCATTGGCTTGGTGAAGGGAGTTTGCTGACATACAACGCTGACTCGTGTTTTCATAGTATTTTTTCATGAATCTACTGTGAGTTAAGAAGTCAGTTAGTCAGTCAGTAAGCATTTATTAAGCACCCACTATGTGCCAAGCACTGGTAAGAATTGTAAGATTGAATAGATGAGAAAACAGGAGTCAAATGACTAGACCACAGTCACACAATTACTGAGTGACAGTCAGAATTCCAAACTGGGTCCTAAGATCATAGATTTAAAGGTAGAAGGGCCTTGGGAGGCCCTATAATCCAGCTCTCATTTTATGGATTAAGAGATTGAGAGACAGAGAAGTCTGGCTCAAAGTTTCCCAAGTATTAGGTGACAAAGGCAAGATTTGATCTAAGTTCATTGAATCTGAGACTATCGTTCTTTTCAGTAAAGCACAGCTGCCTCTCAGGAAGGTACATTTCATTTCAATATCAGGAAGAAATTCCTAGCAACCAGAACCATCCAAAACTGGGATGAGAGTCACCATGAAGTAATAACGGGAACTGATACTTTCATCGCCGGTTTGGAGTAATAGTGTGGCTGGATGGCTGGGCTCAGAGTCCCATTGCCTGAGTTCACTTCCTTCCCCACCACTCCCCTGTGAAAGGGAGATAAGAGCGGGTACCTCAGAGGGATGCTTTGGGGATGAAGTGAGATGTTTATAATGTGTTTTGTAAACCCTGAAGCACTATATGGATGTCAGGTATTACAACTACTACTACTACTACCACTACTGCTACTACCACCTGGGTGAACATGGGCAAATTACCCCTTTGATACTCAATTTCTTTATCTATAAAGTACCCACCTCTGGGGTTGTTGATGCGCGACTATGCATACAAAGCATTTTGAAAACCGAAGAGCCTCACACGAAGGTCGGCTATCATTATTTGATTTGTGAAACCTCTTCCACACACATCCTATAATTGTTCTCAGCTGTGTCTAAACCTCAGCTTTCATTTCTGGGTTTTCTGAGCCCTACTTCCATTTTTTGTCCTAGCCTTTTGTAGGTCCTCTTCTCCATCAGGCTGAGAACTCCTTGGGGGCAGAGAACATGATTTTCCTCTCTTTGTACCCCAGTTCTTAGTCCAGAGCTTGCCGCACAGTAAGCATTCGACAAACGCTTGTTGCCTCATTGATGTGATCTTATCTGGTCCCAACAACTGTCCTATGAAGTAAATACTTATGTTATTGCAATTTTATAAACGAAGAAACTAAGTCTCAGAGAGGTTGGTACTTAACCAAGATCCTTTTAATAAATGGCAGAGGTGGAATTTGGAATCTATTGCCTCAAATAAGTTCCCCAGCTCTGGAGATACTCAAGTAGATATTGGGGAAGGGGAGATGTTGTATAAAGGATTCTGACCCAGGGTGGGAGGCTGGCTTAGACGACCTGGCCTCTAAGGTCCCAGTGCACTTAACACTGTAGAGTCACGGAAATCCACAGCACCACCCTGCCTTAGTGTGGCTACAGAGCTGGGCTAAGATACATTTTTCCATTCCATCCCCTCAGGTCTTTCACGGACCATCTCTTCTCCCTCTCCTTCCCCCACTCTCCTTTCTCTTCTTACTCCCCTTTCCTCTCCCCATTCTCTTCTCCCTTCTCCCAATCTTCAGCCTCCTTCCTCCTCCTCCTCTTTATCTACCTCCTGTCCTTCCTCTTTCCCCCCTCCACCTCTAGGGGAGTACCCTGCAGATGAGGAAGGAGAGGAAGGAAACCTGGCAAACCGCCTTTGTTTATTTAGTCTGCTGTGGGGCAGGAGGCAGCCACACCCAGGCAGGCTCCCTGCAGAGAGCTCAGGAAGCCCGAGCATCCCATTGGCAGGGCTGGGGCTGGAGCTGCGTATCCAGTGGGCAGACTGGGAGCAAGGGTGGGGAACAAGGGAAGGCATCTCCACCCTTTGTCCAAATAGACTCCACGGCCTGAGAGCTGGAACCCTAGGAGTCAGGGCTTTTGTATTTGATAGCTGGCAAAGGTGGGGAGGGACTCCCTCATGTTTTTGTCCTTTCCTTTGAGTAGATGACTTTTGTGAGCTGGCTATTCTGGACATGGTGGGTTCCATGTCATGTCAGTCAAGTCACTTTATGAAGTGCCTATTATGTGCCAGGCATTGTGCTAAACATTGGGGATACAAAGAAAGGTGAAAATATAGTTCCTATCCTCAATGAGCCCAGAGTCTGATGGGGGAGACAACATACAAACAAGTGAGTGCATACAAAATGTATACTGTGCAAAAGGGCAGTAATATAAGAGGTGAAGTCACTACCATTGAGGAAGATGGGGAAGGGCCTCTTGTCAAAAGTCAGACTCAAGGAAACAGGAGGCAGAACTGAGAAATGTAGCCTGTTGCTATGAATAATGAATGGGACTTAGAGTTAGGAGAGACCTGGGTTCTAATCCCACCTCTGGCATTGACTATCTGGCAGATCTGGGTGTTAAATCTGGAGTCAGAGACTCTCCCACTTTCTGCCTGTGACACTGGGCTGGGCATCCCTCCTCTCTCAGACTCAGTTTCCTCATCTGTAAAATGAGGGGTTTGAACTAAATAGAACTTCTGCCAATAAATAGATTGATGGATAGATAATAGATGGATGGATAAATAATAGATTAATAGATAGATAAAGCATCCACTAAGTGTTTACCATGTGCCAAGTACTGCTCTAAGTGCCAGGTATACAAATACAAGTAAGCAAGATGGTCTCTGCCCTCACAGAGCATAATTCTAATTGGGAAGACAACACACGTGTGCGTGTGCTTGTGTGTGTGTGTTTGTGTGTGTGTGTGGTGGGGGGATTACATGCTTGAGACAGGGCAGTGTGGAGATAACCAGAAAGTGACCTAGAAGTCCAGTCCAGGGGCTTGGTTCTTGCTGTGATAGTTCAACCTCTCATCCATCAGAGCTGGGAGATTTACGATCAGAAGTCCAAGGTTACAGTTGGGATATGGAGGGCAGGAGTTCGGACAATGGCCAGAGTATAATCAGCAGGGTGAGGAGGTGTCTGAGAGAAGGGCCGTCCATTGCCAGATGGAATCAGCCCATCCACAGTCATTTTGGAAGCTCCTAATATGTGCAGGAGCTGTGTTTGGAGCTGGGAACACCAAGTCAAGGAATGAGACAGTCCTTTCCCTCAAGAAGGTCACGTTTGTAAGGGATCCTGGCACGTGGCTGGAGGAAGAATGTGGGGGAGGATTCACACCACACAGATAAAGTAAATACAAGGGAATCTCGAGGGATCATCCCTTTTTTTTGTCAGCTCCTCTACTCGATTGCTCGATTTCATCTACTGAACATAGCCAAGACTATTACTAAACTCCTACTGTACGCAAAGCCCAGTGCCAGGTGCTAGGGGGTTTAGAAAGGTTGGAGAGGACATTGTCCCCACTGTACATCTAGCAGGGGGAGAAGGCACTCAGATCATTACACTACACAACAATGCCCGGTCCGCTCATCACAGAGGCACAAGCAGGGCCTATGGTGGCATGGGAGAGGGGAGCAGGATTACTGACTGAGGTGGGGTGCTCACATTTGAGTTGGGCGTTAGAGGATAGATAAGAATTCTCCAAATGAAGAGGAGGAAGGAAGGGTAGGAGCAAAGCCACAGGGGCAGGGGAGGGGGCAGAACCCAGGTTGTATTAATGGGCGGCACTCAAGGAACATAAGAGACCCCAGAAGCCCCCTCATCCAAGCCCTCATTTTACAGTCACCCAGGCAGTGAATGTCTGAGGCAGGATTTGAATCCAATGCCTCTATCTACAGTCAATGTCCGACTGCCATGCCAGATGCCTCTGGTTTGGCTGAAATGTGGAACACGTGGGAGTGGGTCAGACCTGGCATCCCATTCGGCACAGGGAATCCCAGTGAGAAAACTCCCTCCACCCACGTACATCAGCTGCTGCTTTGCAAAGACAGCTTTACAGAGTAGCCGAGGCACCAAGGGGTTCGGTGACTCGCCCAGTCATTGTTGTGCAGTTGTTTCAGTCGTGTCTGACTCTTCATTTTACAAATGAGGAAACTGAGGCAAACAGGGTTAAGTGACTTGCCCAGGGTCACACGGCTAGTAAGTGTCTCAGGCCAGATTTGAACTCAGGTTTTCCTGACTCCACCCCAGGTACCCTAACCCCTGTACCACCTAGCTGCTCTAGACCCATGGCCACACAACTGTTGCACATCGAAGGAGTAACTTGACCCACATCTTCCTTTCTCCAAGTCCAGTTCTTCATCCATTAGGCCGCATGGCATCTCCTAGAGAATTTATATGGGGGACGATAACCCCAACGATCATAATTTACATTTACATAGCGCTCACTAAGTGCCAGGTGCTGTCCTAAGCATTTTACAATTATCATCTCATTCGATCCTCACGACAACACTGGGAGGTAAGGTCTCATTTTACACGATGAAACTGGGGCAATCAGAAGTTGACTTGCCCAGGGTCACACAGCTAGTAAATGTCTGAGGCTGAATTTGAGCTCAGGTCTACCTTCCAGCCTCAAACACTATCCCCTGAACCACTGAGCTGCCCCCAAATGAAATCAGTCCGGATGGGTATAGTGACACCAGATTGTGCAGAGACTTGAATGCTGGCCAAAGGAGTTTGACCTTAGCCTAGGAGTCAGCGGGGAGATGCCAGAAGAGGGGAGAGGTAACGATTTGCTCACTTCTAAAAGGAGAGCATTAAACTAGAAAACCTCTGTGGTTCCTCTAGTTCTTCATCTCCAATTCAATGATCCTACTATGCTATGGCATGGCCTCAATTTTCCCATCTTTAAAATGGGGCTGATAACACCTGGTAAAACCCACCTCACGGAATGAGGGTAGCGATCTAAGGAGATGAATGTCACAAAGCATGTGATGTCCTCAAGCCCTTGCATTAGGCCAGTTACTCTCATGATGATTTCTTCAGCCCTAAGATGAGAGGATGCCCTGATTGCCTCCTCCCTGGACTCTTGTCCTTAGACATCCTCCTTAGAGCAGTGGCCCCTCCAGAGAGGGTTGAATGAAAGGAGATAATTTCCAGGCAAAAATATTGGTGTTTCTTGTCCTCAACTGCCTGAGACTTGCTTCCCCTCCTGGTGGCTATGTGTAAAAGCTGCTAAGTATCTGTGTAATTCAATGCTTCAGGGGGTTGTGAGCTTCTCCATGGGTTTCCCCTCTCTCATGCAGATCAGAATGCATTTACACTTTGGTGGGACCATAGGATTGTACATCCAGCCCTGGAAGGGCCATTGAGTCCAACTGTGTCGTGTTACAGGGGAGGAAACTGAAGTGAAATCACTTACCTACCATTGGCAGTCAGTGTCAAAGGTAGGCTTTGAACCACCAGGTGTACCAAGCTGCCCTCCACTAGATGGCCAGCTGGAGTTGCTATGGCAACTCTATCCATCACCCAGCTGCTAACATAGTGATGAGCCTCTCTGAAGTTAGCTAGGCTAGACCATCATCAGTCCAAAAACAAAACCTTTCCAACTCAGCAGGATCTGCCAGACCATGTCCTCCATCCATGTGGCCTTCAAGAACCCCACACAAGATTTGTTTTTTCCCCCAAGTGAAAATTTTTATATTTTATTTTTCCCCAATTACATGTAAAAACAATTTTAACATTCATTTTCTTTTTTTAGAATTTTGAGTTCTAAATTCTCTTTCCCTCCTCTCCCTTCTCTTTGACAATGCAAGCAATTTGATATAGATTATACATATGCAATCACAAAAAATTTCCATATAAGCCATGTTGCAAAACAAAATACAGGACCCCCCCACCAAAAAAACCCAAGAAAAATGGAGAAAGTAAAAGATAAGCATACTTTTATTGTTAATCAGACTTCATCAGCTCTTTCTCAGGGGATAGATAACATTTTTGAATCATAAATGCTTCAGAATTATCTTGAATCAGTGTATTGCTGAGTCATTCACCGCTAACCATCTGACAATGTTGCTCTGTGTACAATGTTCTCCTGGTTCTGCTCACGTCACTTCCCATCAGTTTGTGTAAGTCTTTCCAGGTTTCTCTGACACTATCCTGCTCATCATTTCTTATTTTGTTGTTCAGTCACGTGACTCTTTGTGACCCCATTTGGGGTTTCCTTGGCAAAGATATTGGAGTGGTTTGCCATTTCCTCCTCCAGATCATTTTACACGTGAGGAAACTGAGGCAAACAGGGTCAAGTGACTTGCCCAAGGTCACTCAGCTAGTAAGTGCCTGAGGTCAAATTTGAACTCTGGTCTTCCTGATTCCAGGCCCAGGTGTTCTATTCACTGCACCATCTGGCTGCCTAATCGTTTCTTAAAGCACAACAGTATTGTATCATAATCATATGCCACACTCACATGAGTTTTAATTGAAGGAACTGGGAAAGGTTAACCTGGGGAAAAGAAGATTCAGGAAAATGCTAGTTATCGCCAAGTACATGAAGAGTCGTCATGTGAAGGGGGGGATTAATCTCTTTCTGTTTGGCTCCAGAAAGCAGAATCAGGAGCATTAAGTCATGAGTTCAAAAGAGGTTAACTGAGGCTTGAGGTCAAAGTTCCCAAAGAATCAGGGCTATCCCAAAGTGGAAAGCACCTGGGGAGGAAGTAACAGGTCCTACCTAACCCTAAGTCGTCTCCAAGTACAACCTTACCTGCTGTGTTACAGAGGGAAGTCTTTCTTGGATACAGTTTGGGCTAGTCCAGGGATTCTTCACCTTCTTTGTGTCTTGGACCCTTTGGGCAGACAGTCTGGGGAAGCCTCTGGACTTCTTTGTAGAATCATGCTTTTAAATGCAGAAAATAAAATGTGTAGGATTATAATTCTATTGAATCGTTCTATTGAATTCTATTGAAATAGTTATAAAATATATACGTATATATGTGTGCATATACATGCCCACATATGTGTATGTGTGAATACATATATATACATATATAACTATATATAATATTCACATATTATTATTTATATATTACAAGTATATGTAATATAAATTATGTATGAACATAGTAACATATAACCACACAGTATATAATAAACATAAGTATAATACTGATATAAATATATGAATATTATGAATAAATGCATAAACAAATTATATACTTTAATATTTATTTTCTATTATACACTATTATATATTATCTACATCATACAATATTATATATACTATGCATATTATACATACATACATACATATATTTCAAGGACCTCAGGTTAAGAACCTGCAGGCTCAACGATATGTGAGCTCCCTTCCAACTCTGAGATTCTGAAATTCTATTCAATTATTTATTCAATTCCATAGGGCTCATTCAGTTAAAATTATTTCAATCTACATATTTTGCATACATGTACACACTTTTGCATATTTTACATATTTTGCATATACATGCATGCTAAAGAAGGAAAGGACCTTGAGGATAGGCACAAATTCATTTCCATATCTTTGCATTCCCTTGGCCTAACTCATCGTAGGCACTTGCCAAATACTCAATCGTCGGTTGTCTCTGCTAACAGGATGCAGACAACCTCCCAGAAGACAGGCCCTGCCTCATTTTCATCTCTCCTTCTCCAGCTTCTAGCAGTGTGAAGGTGGAAGATGCCCACTGATTGGCTGACTGATGGATGAATCTTCTCCGTGCATTACTCAGAGTTGGCTCTGAACAGATAAGAAAGCTCTCATTTGTGCTGCCCTCTTCAGGTCGCATGCAAAACATGCCCTCATTCCGCATTTGTCTGATCTGAGCTCACAACAGCCCTGTGAAGTGGGCAGGGAAGGGATGAGCCATATTTTACAGATGAAATGGCATCTCTCGAAAAGAGATGCTTTTCAGGGAATGTCTAGTGTTTCACAGATTCATGGATTTGAAGGGATATTAAATGTCACCTGATCCGACCCCCTTTTTAAGATGAGGCAACTGAGGCCCATAGAGTTGAAGTGAATTTCCTAGAGTCACTCAGGTAGTAAAAGAAGGAGCCAAGATTTCAACCTCTCAGACTCTCAACCCAGCACACTCATTTTCATGGCACCATGTTTTAAATACATGACTGATGACCCAAGCAGTGTTAAGATGGGGAGGATGGTGGAGTTCTCCATCTTTTTTCTTGCTCTGGAGATGCTGCTAGAATGGACCCCTGAGTGGATGGGGGCCCTGAGAAGATTGATGATAGTCAGATCTGGCAGGAGATGGTGTAGGAGGGCTTGGGCAATGGGGGTAGAAGAACAAGGTTCTCCCACGCAGGAAAACAGATGTAGAAACCAGAGGGCCTGACTGCCTGCTGAATGGACAGCAGGAAAGATGTCCTACCATTTAATTCTCATTTCCCCCTCCTTGTCTCACCTCCTCTCTCGCTCTGTTGCCAACCTCCCCTTTGGCCAGAGACACAGGATCCAGTCAGGAGAGGAAACTGAGCAAGGGGTAGATGAGTGGAGGAGGAATCTGACACCCAGACTGGGAATAAAGGCTAATGCAGTTTGCTCTGGTCTATTCATCAGGATAAAAAAATAAAATCACATCTTTTATTAATTTATTTTTAACCTAAAGCAGAGGGGGCCAGTGGAAAGAGCTGCCAAGTGGGAGTCAGAAGGCATTGGGTTGGTTCTTCTCCTGACTCTGCCTCAGACCCTCCGAGTGTTCTTCAATGAGCCACTTCCCCTTTTGGGGATTTCCTTTCTAAGTCATCCAGACCAGTAAATTGAGGAAGTTCAGGGAAAGACTTAAGAGTTGGAAGAGATCTCCATCCAGACCAACTGACTCTCCAACAAGAATCCCTTCTACTCTCAAATGACTTAGGGTTTAACAGGTTGGATGACCTACAAGGATGGGGTCTCACTCCTTAACTAGGCAGTCTGTCCCACTTCTGGATAACTCTGGGATTTGCTTGTCTTCCATTGAGCTGGAATCCATCATTCTGCAGATCCGGGGTCTGCCCACTGACCCCAATTCTGTCCTTTGAGACTTAGCTCCTCCTTGTGACAGCCCTTCCTACATATAAAGGACTCTGCCCTATTCTCCAAGTCTTCTCTTAGCCAGGCTGAACCTTCCTGGTTCTTTCAATTGATCCCCAGGGATGGTGATTCCTACTATATTCCATCTTCATGAAAGGTAGCATGGTTCAGTGACCCTAAGCAAGTCACCTGATCTCTCAGTGTACTAGCCAGCCTTCTAAAGCAAGGTTTCTGTGTGTGTGTGTGTGTGTGTGTGTGTGTGTGTGTGTGTGTGAGAGAGAGAGAGAGAGAGAGAGAGAGAGACAGACAGAGAGAGAGAGAATGCTCTGGAAGTCTATTTTATTTTAAATCATTATAGAAGAAAACATTACATTTCAGTTAGATATTAGCGAAAATAAAGATGTACTTTTTCCTCATCCAAATTTACAGATCCCCCTGGAATTTAACTATGGACCCTAGGTTAAGATCCCTTGCCCTAAGGCTATAAACTGGCAACTTTCATTGGCAAAGGGAATTTCTTCATCCAGGTTTTACCTACACTAATGAAATTACATGGCTAGTCCCCATTCCCTCTCTTGTATTTCACCTTATTTAACTCGCCCCATCCTTTCAGTCTGCTGAGAACTGTAAATATGACAAGTAAGCCCTATGGGACTGATCATCTCAAAGATTCTCATAATGCTTACATTCTATGATCCCAGTCATATTCCTCTCCACTAACAACTCAACTCTCTGGAGTTCTTTTCCTCCTTCTTCCCCTTGTGTGAGGACTGCTTCCTGCACCCCTTTTTATAGCTCCCCTTTATGTGCTGTTTCCTCCTATTAGAATGGAGCTTCTTGAGGACAGGAATGTCTTGCTTGTTTGTAGATGAATCCTTGGTGCTTGTCTATCTATCCATCTGTCTATCTATCTATCTATGCATTGATCCTTCTATCTATCCATCTGTCCATCTATCTATCTATCTATCTATCCATCTGTCCATCTATTTATCTATCCATCTGTCTGTCCATCCATCTGTCCATCTGTCCATCTATCTATTCATCTATCCATCCATCCATCCATCCATCTATCTTTCCATCTGTCCATCCATCTGTCTTTTTATCATCTATCTATCCACCCATCTGTCCATCCGTCTATCTATCTATCTATCTTTCCATCTATTGCTGCAAGAAAGCAGGATGGACTGTTTTGGAAAAGAGGGGGTTTCTCATTAATGACCGTGGTGCTACAGAGGCTGATGGGATACTTGCGGTGAATGTAGTAGGTGCTTGGTAAATGTTTGTTACTTAATCGATTGGTGTAGTAGCTAAGAGCCCTGCTTCAAGCAGGAGTTGTACCAGGTGGTCTCTGACATTCATTCTAGTTATAAGGGACTATGATTTTATAAAACCAAAATAGCTGTTGTCTGTAATTGAAAACCAAGGTAAAGAAAAAAATCTTTAGTCAGCCGAGGGGGAAAAAAAGAAAGAAAACATGTTCCTTGTGTTTTTTGAAAACACTAAAAGACACTGAGCTTCTGAATTGTGATGAGTAGAATGGGGATGAGGGGGTTGTACAGAGGACTCTAGGGGCCCTTAAAATAAGCAACATTATATGAGGAAAAGGGGATATGGAATTATCAACTCAGCAATACAGCAAATGCTTCAGCCCATGAAGAGCCTCCAGAAAGACGCCTGGATGCATTCTGCAAATGTCATCTCTTTTTATGGTCAAGGAACATGGCGGTATTTTATGTGGCTCATATAATTAATATATCACGGCAGCATAGGAATTAATGGGTGAACACATGCAATATGCAACATTTCCATATGTGCAGGGGAAGCCACTGTGGAAAGTCCAGAACAAGAGAAAGCTATTGAACACTTATGAGCCAGGGGAATAAATCCCAGGGCTAAGCCAAACTGGGAGGAGTGGTGTGGGGGAAGGACTGCTTAAGGAAACAGGAAATTGGACACTAGTGAGTTACTCAGTCATAGAATGTTACAGCTGGAATGGTCCTCAGAATGTATAAAATTAATTCATAGAATGTTAGAACTGGGAGGGACTTTGGAACATAGAATGTTAGGACATACAAGTTCATAGCTAGAAGAGAATTAAGTCAATTAGTCTGAGTGGGCATCTATTAAGCCTCTATATGTATATATATATATATATATATATGTATATATATGTGTATATATATGTGTATATATACATATATATGCACACACATATGTACATACACACACATATACATATACATACGCACATACAAACACACACACACACATACACACACATGGATGGTGGCTCAAGAATGGTATTTGGTCACATCCAGAAAAAGAATTAGATAGTCTGAATGCAGATTGAGGCAAACTATTTGCTCTCTTTTTTAACCTTCTTTTTTGGTTTTGTTTCTTCTTTCTCATGATTCATTCTGTTGGTTACAATTCTTCTTTACAACCTGACTAGTGTGTAAATAAGTTTAGTGTGAAGGTATATGTAGAGCTTATATCAGATTGCATGCCATTTTGGGGGGGAGGGGGGAGGAGAGGGAGGAGGAGGAAATTTGGAACTCAAAAACTTGTGGAACTGAGTGTTGTGAACTAAAAATTTAAAAAAAATTAAAAAGAATACCAGAAAAAGAGAGTGGTATTTGAGTCCAGGAAGGATGGTGGGTGTCGTCATAAGTGGGGTCTACTGAAGTATTCTGATGATGATAGTGATGATGATGGTGGTGGTGGTGATGATGGTGGTGATGGTAGAGGTGATGAGGAGGAGGAGAATGGCAATGACAATTGGCTGTCCCCATCTCACCCAGTCCAGAAGTACTCATGAACTCTGAAATTCCTTTATCTCATCTTGTGTCACTTCATTTTTCCCTCTGTCTTATGACCAAAAACTCTGTTCTTAATCTTCATCATGACCTCCAATCCCTCCATCCTTAAGTTCTTTCCCAGGCCATCCCTGAACTAGGCATATTCATCTCCCTTCCCTTACTCACCCCCTTGGTGAGTTATAAAATACTTTGCACTTTCCTCTACACATCAATCCAACCCCCTTGTTGATCATGGCTTGACAAATGCCAGCCTTGGATTAATTTCTCCATCCAAGACTTTTACTCCTATTCACATACTGTTAAATGAAGTGGAGAAAATCACAAAACCATGCTGACTGGGTCCACTACAAATCTATGTGGCATAACCTCAACTGAGCCCTCACTATGGCAAGGCAACCCTTTGGAATTGAGATTGAAATGCCCCTCCTCGATTCTCTTTACCATTCACCACAGTGGCTCTTCCAAACTTTTTCATCCCTCCTCAAACATCCCATGGTTCCCCTTCTATTCCCCTCTCAGCTGATAACTTTGTTTCACATTTGTCTTTAAAAAAGAGGCCATTCACTGAGAGTTCCTTCTTCTCTCTGTCTCATTTCACCTCATTCAGATACTTTCTTTCATTATCTTTTTTCCCTCACTCCAACACTTCTTTCAGAGGTGGTCCTTCTCCTTAGCAAAACAAATTCTTCAATGTGAACCCTTCAAGAGAAGGATTCTTCTTCAGGAGATTGCCCCCCTCCTCATCGAGATTTTGTTCTTATTTTCAATCCTTCCCTTGGCTGCTTCCCTGCTGTCTATAAACATGCCCATGTCTTCTCCATTTGTAAAAACCCTTCACTTAATCCTACCATCCCTGCTAGCCTTCGTCCCATATGTCTTCTCCTTTTTGTGGCTAAACTCTTTGAAAAAACTGTTTACACTCAGTGTCTCCATTTCCTTGGCTCTTACTTGATTTTAAACCGTCCACAATCTGCTTTCCAATATTATTCACTGAAATCATTTTCTCCAAACTCACCAATGATTTTTAAATTGCAAAATCCAATGTTTCTTTTGTTCTCAGTCTTCATCTTTTCAAACTTCTCAACAACCTTTGACACAATCACTCTCTTCTCTGGAGACTTTGTACTCTCCAGGTTATTATAACCTGGTTTATGACACTGCTTTGTCCTGTCTCTCTTCCTACTTGTCTGACTTCTCCTTTATCCATGTCATGCCATCTAATGATAGATGTCCCCCAAGGCTCTGTCCTGGGCCTTCTTCTCTTCCCCTGTAGTATCTCTCTTGATGATTTTATCAACTCTCATTCATTCAATTACCATCTTAATTCAGTTGACTTTCTGATCTATACATCAAGCCCTAACTTGTCTCCTGAGCATACATGTCACAACAATTGTCTTTTGGACATTTTGAACTCAATGTTCCATTGGTAGATCCAACTCAAAATGTCCAAAACTGAACTCATTATCCCCCTCCCTCTTAACCCTTCTGAACTTCCCCTGCTGAATTGTTGAGGGCACCACCATCTTGCTTGTCCTCTAGGCTCAAAACTTAGGTTTCATTCTCAACCCTTCACTTACACTCATTCCATGTCTAATGTGTTGCCAAATCATATCATTTCTACCTTTCCAACATCTCCTGTGAATGTTCCCTTCTCTCAACTCACATCTACTTCCCTGGTGTAGGCCTCCATTCCCTCACGTACAGACTATGGAAAAAGCTTTCTCTGGTTTTCCTACATCAAATCTCCATCCAGTATAACAGCCAAAGTAGTTTCTGACAATGTAACCTCCCTCTCCCCAAACCTACTCAATAAACTTGATTGGTTCCCTATAAGTCCAAGGTCAAATAGAACATACCCTCTTTGGCCTTTAAAGTCCTTCAAAGCCTGGCCCCTTCCAACATTTTAAGACTTTTTATACATTATTCCCTTCCATGAGCTTTAACAATCAGTCCAGTATCATTAGCTTTCTTGTTTTTTCTTGCACAATGTTATATTTCCCTATTCTCCACATTTTTCACTGGCTCTCTCCCATGCTTGGAGGGCTCTCTCACTCAGCTCCCTGGTTCCTTCATGTCTAGGCTCAAATCCCATCTTCTTCAGTGAAACTTTCCTGATCCTTCCACACATACTTCTAGTGTTTTCTCCTTGAAATTACCTTATATTTATTTATACGATAACTATTTGTTTATTTATTTATCCATTCATTCATTTATTTATCTATCCATTCATTAATCCATCTATTTATTTACTTGTTTGTTTGTTTGTAGGTAATTGGATGGTTCTTTGCCTATTGTCTCCTTCATTAGAGTGTAAACTCCTTAAAGGCAGGGACAACGTTTGTCTTTTTTTATATCCTCAACATTTGATACAATGCCTGTCACATATTAGGGCCTTAATAAATGCTTCTTGACTGACTGGACTAGGGTAGAAATGTTAGGAATGATAATGGACTGAGATTTATCCCTGAACGATGGTTTTCAAGAATATGGTGTTGTTTGGCCTTTGTTTTTGAAGAGGACCAATGACATCACAGGTGATGTCTTGACTCACGTATGAACTGGATTGAAGTGAGGCAGAGTTGCACAAAGTCATCGGCTTCACTGTCTTTTCCAGAATCTTTGAAGTCCAGTGGCAGGACAAAAGTCAAAGCGACTGGTGATGACTCGGGATGCAGTGGATGATCTTGGCATCTTCTATGCCTAACCAAGCTCTAAATGCTCCATAGTACCTGCTTCAGCTGCCTTCATGGCCATTGGAACAAATCGACCTCATCTGCTCGTTCTGCCAGGGGAAGTCTCCACATGCTTGGAGTAGACACACCCCCTGTAACTTATTGATGGGTTTGAGAGCTGTCAGTTACCTTTAACCCAGGTTAGCCCATCTGCCAAGACAGTTTAGTGGGGTGTGGCCGCTGCGCATGCTGCAGCTAGCTCCTTGGAGGCACGGACGAGAGCCGAGTGCCTTGTAGACACCAAAAGAGAATGAGCAGCCCTGAAAAGGGCTTGGCACGCCCTCACATCAGAGGTGCCAGTCCTCCTTGAACACCCCATAAACCCTTCAAGAATATGTAAGACAGCAGGGTCCCTCCCAGGGAAGGTATGCCTCCAATTGCAGCATTTCAGTAACCAGGCCTAATGTGTTTGCTGAGAAAAGGTGTCTTGACTTCGGTAACTGCATTTGCTTTTTTCATGGGCGGAAAAATGCTTTGTCAATCTTCAGGGTTCATTCCAATAGCGAACCCTATACTTCCCCTGCCCCCTCTCCTGCTCAGGCTGGGTTTGTTTATTGGGTGATTTGACTGTCGGGGCCTTCAATGCAAAATGAGAACATATTCTATTCTCAAGATGATCTCCAGATGCTGGCAAGAAGAACATCTAGTTACATGAAATATTGGCCTTTTTCCCCCTCCCAAGCGTCCATCTTCCCCAAATACCAAAGATCTCTTGGAGCATTTCAGGATAAATCATAGAACGGACATTCCTCTCTTCAGCAATCTGGAAGGCATTTCTGATTTTTTTAAGAGTAATGTATGTATTAATAACTCGGTCATGATGGGCCAAGAGGAGATGGTCACGTGCGTAGGAGCTAATGATTTCTATAGTCAAATATACCCTTCTCCTTAAGCTTAGAGCTTATCTTTTCAAGCCTAATGCCTGTTTGTTGGCCAGATACGTATGGCTCCCATGCTTTTCTTTTTACCACTCTCATTTCGATCCCTCTAGTCTAGTGTGACCACAATAAAGAAACTGAGGCATCTGGATGGCTCAGAGGTTGGATGGAGGGACTTGGGAATGAGAAGATCTGAGTGTGAATCCTGCCTTAGACACTTGTGACCCTGGGCAGGTCTCTTAACCTTATTGTACTTTTGTTTCCATTTCTGTAACACTGGACATAGTACTGAAGGTCATTATGAGGATCGACTTAATTAACATATGCAAATTGTTCACAAACTTTAAAGAGCTATCATCCTCATTACTAATATTTCTGTTATCGTGTTGTTGAGCTGTGGAGGTGGGAAGGAGGAGAATATCGGCCTTCCTCCTACGCCAAGGCTGCTTACACGAAAGGAGGCACAGCCAAGGCACCACCTGGCTGGTGTGAAACCCTGACCCGTTATACAGGGTGTTCCTAAAGTCTGGACACACAGGCAACTGACGGCAATGTGGAGTTGTTGCATCGAGTTCACGTGAATCTTGCAAAGCGCATCAACCATTGCATCGCAAATGATGGAAATCGTATTGAAGGCATTATTTGTTAATATTCCAATTAAACAAAAATTTCATTCATTTCATTTCTTGAAAATATGCATTTTTGCCTATGTGTCCAGACTTTAGGAACACCCTGTATTTGTGTGGCAGAGCTGGTTTTCCTTGAGTGAGAAGAAAGAAAGGGCCAGCAGATGCCTGTTCACAGCTGAATAGCATGACGGGGTGGTCTGGGTGTCTGGGTGGTGTTCCTTGCATGTTTGTGTTTGGGTTGCCTTGCACTGTGTATGTTCCTGGGGAAAGTGAATGCTTGCAATACCACTCCCCAGTCATTTCAGCCCACAACTGTCTATACCTGCTGAATCCTCTTCAGCATGCAAGACCCAGCTCACAAACTACCTCCCTGGTGACTTCACCCCTCCCCTTGGAAATGACCTTCCTTCCTCGGGGCTCAGACTCCACCATGCATGTGCATATACACAAATGACTCTTTTATAAAGGACCATTCTGTGTTTCATAAACAATGCAAATAATTTGCATTTAAAATACAAAATGTTAAAGCTCTCTGTAGGCATATGAAAAAATGCTCTGGATCACTACTGATTAGAGAAATGCAAATCAAAACAACTCTTAGATACCACATCTCTCCTGTAAGATTGGCTAAAATGACAAAGCAGGAGGATGATAAATGCTGGAGAGGTTGTGGGAAAATTGGAACATTGTTACATTGCTGGTGGAGTTGTGAGATGATCCAGCCATTTTGGAGAGTAGTTTGGAACTACGCCCAAAGAGCCACAGGAATGTTCATACCCTTTGACCCAGCAATACCACTTCTAGGGTTGTATCCCAAAGAAATCACACAAGAGGGGAAGGGACCCATATGTACAAAGATGTTTATAGTGGCTCTTTTTGTGATAGCCAAGAATTGGAAATCAAAGGGATGCCCATCAATTGGGGAATGGCTAAACAAGCTGTGGTATATGAAGGGAATGGAATACTATTGTGCCATAAGAAATGGGGATGATACGGACTTCGTAACAACCTGGAAAAACCTACACGACATAATGCTGAGTGAGCGGAGCAGAGCCAGGAGAACATTGTACACAACCACAGATATATGGATTCCATAAGAACCAACCCTGACAGACTTTGCTCTTCTCAGCAACGTAAGGTGCAAGGACAACTCCATGGGACTCACGATGGAGAATGCTATCTACATCCAGAGAAAGAACTATGAAGTTTGAATGCAGATTGAGGCACGCTACATGCTCACCTTTTTTCTTCTCTTTTGTTTTTGTTTTTGGGGTTTTTTTTTTGGTTCTGTTTCTTCTTTCTCATGATTCATTCCATTGGTCATAATTCTTCTCCACAACTTGACTAGTGTATAAATTAATTCAATGCGAAGTTATACATGGTAGTTATATGAGCTTCCATACCTTCTTGGGGAGGGAGGGGGGAGGGAGGAGAGAAAATCTGGAACTCAAAATTATGTAGAATCGTGTGTTGTAAACTAAAAATAAAAAATAAATAAATAAAAAAATACAGAATGTTATACTAAATAATGCATTTTCTACTTATCACCCCTCACCCCTCAGGGAAGGGGCTGTGTCAAGCATTGGGGCTCCTGTGGAGCACTTAGCTTTTTGGCGTCTGAGTCCCCTTCCAACTTCGAAGCCTTTTGTTCAGGAGCTGGAATAGAGTTCTAGAACTAGAACCTTTTAATCAACTCAAGAGACAGCTCTGGGGTCAGAGGAGCATGAAGAAGAAGTCAGGAGAGAGGGGAGAGAGGACACCAGTCCCAATCCCGCTGAGAAACTCACTTACCATCCCAGGCTCTCAGTGACACTGGCCTCTTGGGTGTTTCTTGCTCCATCTCCTGATGCTAGGCATTTTCACTGTCCATCCCCCAAGGCTGGAATGCTCCCCTTCATCCCCTCTGCCTCCAGCTTCCCTGGCTTCCTACAAGTCCCAGCTAAAACTTCACCTTATGCAGGAAACTTTTTCTGATCTCCTAAAATGCTGGTGCCTTCCCTTCCATTAACATGCTCATTTTATCTTGTCTTTAACTTGATTACATCCAGTGGTTTGCATATTGTCTCCCCATTAGACTGTGAGCTCCTTGAGGCCAGGCACTGTCTTTTAGCTTTCTTTATATTAACCTCAGTGCTTATGATAGTACCTGACACGTAATAGGCACTAGGTAAATGCTTGGGGCAGCTAGATGTCTTAATGTATAGAGCACCAGGCCTGGAATCAGGGAGACAGGAGTGCAAATCCAACCTCACACTTACCAGCTGTGTGACCCTGGCCAAGTCACTTCACCCTGTTTGCCTCAGTTTCCTCATTTGCAAAACAAGCTGGAGAAGGAAATGGCAAGCCACTCTAGTATCTCTGCCAAGAAAACCCCAAATGGGGTCACTGAGAGTGGGACATGACTGAATATCTGTTCTGATATTCTGTGTTCTAAGTTCCCTTCTAGCATTGACGTTCTGTGTTCCCACTCCTCTAGTATCATACATTCTGTGCCCCCTCCCAGCTCTGACATTGCATGACCCATGGTCTCTTCTAGTTCTGACATCCTGTCTCCTAACTTTTAATGTTCTGAGGCTGATTCCATCTTTAACATGCTATTTTAATGTCCTTTGTCATGTGACATTTTCATAGCCTTAGCAGGGACCATCTCCGAGCAAAAATGAAACCCCCCGAGTAACTTCCTATTGGGAATACCTTCTTTGGGTTTGTTATACATTTCCTCCCAGTTATATTTCAACTAGTAAACAGTGGTACCAGTTGATAATACATCACACATTGATTTTGAAAACGTGCAGGCCAGTACTAATTGGAAGCATGTTCCTTCTGACTAAGCAATACAAATACCCTAAAAATGTCTTTGGCGTTTAGAAAAATGAATCCAGTTGCAATCACGAATGGTTGTGAGAGAGTAGAATGAAGGGAGGGACCGAGGCTATGTGGCAGGGGGGTGAGGGGGGGGTGGGTCATAATAACAGAATGCTCTTGTTCCTTCTCTTTGCAATGAGCGTGGGATGTCCTGCTATGACACAGCATGGCTCACTGTGATTATGTCTGTGGTGTCCCAGAAACAGGGATGTTGAAGCAGCCAGCATAGCCCTGCCTTCCTTGGTAGATACGTTGGGTTTGCTTACCGGGACCATGCTGTAGAGGCTCTCTGGGGGCAGGGACTCTTCTCTCTTTGCTTCATATTTGCAGTGTTTGGTGCAGAAGGGTCTGGAATATTGTGAGCACCCAAAGAACTCTTGTTAAGTTGAATTGAATTTAAGTGAATTAAGATGAGTAGAATTGAATATGCCAGCACTACCATTTTGGGTTATGGTTTTTCCCTCAATGTGGTCTGGGCTTTGGGCAACTTTTAGAGGCAGCTAGGTGGGCCAGTGGATAGAGCACTGGGCCTGGAGTCAGAAAAGCCTGAATCCAAATCTAGCCTCAAATGCTTACTAGTTGTGTGACTCTGGGCAAGTCACTTGATCTCTGTCCCCTTCAGTTTCCTCATCTGTATTTTTATTATTATTATTAATTTTAATAATAGCATCTACTTCCCATGGTTGTTGTGAGAATGAAATGAGATAACATTTAAAAAAACATTTACATAGCTATGTGGGTCAGCTGGGTGGTGCAGTAGATAGAGCTCTGGGCTTGAAATCAGGAAGACTTATCTTCATGAGTTCAAATCTGGCCTCAGACACTTACTAGCTGTATGACTCTGAGCAAGTCACTGCACCCGTTTGCCTCAGTTTCCCTCATCTGTAAAGTGAGCTGGAGAAGGAAATGGAAAACCACTCTAGTATCTTTGCCCAGAAAACCCCACATGGGGTCACTGAGAGTGGGACATAACTGAGATGACTCAACAGAATATTACTGTATAAAGGCTAGCTGCCTATTCCTCCTATTCCTGGTTGGCTAGTGAACACATTTTATTATAAAGAAGCTGATTGTAGATTACATATTGACACAGTTCTTTATCTAATGACTAGGAAGTAGACTGAATTACTTCAGTATTTCTTTGTGGGGGAAAAATCTGTAATCTTTTGGATAATTGCTATGTCAATTAAGTGCCAGGCAAACACAATCCATATGCTGAGTACTTGTCTTTTATATTTTTTAATATTTTTCCAGTTACCTACAAAAACACTGTTTACACTCATTTTGTAGAATTTTGAGTTCCAAATTCTCTCCTTTCCCTCTCCCCTCCTTTGAGAAGACAAGCAATTTGCTATATGTTATACATATGGAGTCATGCAAAACATATTTCCTTATTAGTCATGTTGTGAAAGAAACCAGACAAAAAAAGACCCAAGAAAAATAAAGTAAAAGAAAGTATGATGCATTCAAACTCCATTAGTTCTTTCTCTGGAGGTAGATAGCATTTTATATCTTAAGTCCTCTGGAACTGTCTTAGATCATGGTATTGCTGAGATGAGCTAAGTCATTCACAATGGATCATCATACAATATTGTTATTACTGTGTGCAGTGTTCTCCTGGTTCTGCTTACTTCACTTTGCATCAGTTCATATAAGTCTTTCCAGCTTTTTCTGAAAGCATCCTGCTCATATTCCATCACATTCATATACCACAACTTGTTTAGTCATTCCCTAATTGATGATCTAATACCCTCAGTTTTCAATGCTTTGCCACTGCAAAGAGAGCTGCTATAAATATTTTTTGTACATGTAAGTTCTTTTCTTTTTCTTTTTAATCTCTTTGGGATATAGACCTCACAATGCTATTGCTGGGTCAAAGGATATGTAATTTGATAGAGGTAGAATCGGGTTAATTATCTCACTTCTTATCAAAGTTTTTTTTTAATTTTCATTTCTCGAATCAATAGAAATTTAGAGCATTTTTTCATATGACTATAGATAGCTTTTATTTCTTTGTCCGAAAACTTCCTGTTCATATCTTTTGACTATTTATCAATTGGGGAATGACTTGTATTCTTATAAATTTGACTCAGTTCTCTTTATATTTGAGAAATGAAGCTTTTATCAAAGAAACTTGCTGTAAAAATTTTCCCTCAGTTTTCTGCTTTCCTTCTAACCTTGACTGCATTGGTTTTCCTTATGCAAACATTTTTTAATTTAATGTAATCAAAATTATCCATTTTATATCCCATAATGCTCTGTATCTCTTATTTGGTCACACATTCTTCTCTTATCCATAGTTCTGACAGTAACTCTTCCACGCTCCCCTAATTTGCTTTTGGTATCATATTTTATGTCTAGATCATGGAATCTACTGTGCTATCCACTTCCATTTTATGGGTAAGTTCATCCCATTCACATTCCCAGTTATGATTAACTGTGAATTCCCCTCCATCTTACTTTCTCCCCTGTTTATCCTTCTCTCTCTCTCCTTTCACTCTGTTCCTCCTCACCAGTGTTTTGCTTCTGACCAGTCCCCCCGCCCCACATTTGCCCTCCTTTCTGTCAGCCCTCCCCTTTCTCTTCTCCCCCTCTGCTCCTACTTCCTTGCAGGATAAGATAAATGTCTATACCCAACTGAATGTGTATGGTATTTCCTCTTTCAGGCAATTCTTATGATAGTAAAGTTCAAGAGCAGCCTACTGACCCATCTTCCCATCTGCTATAAAAGCTCTCACACCACTTTTACATGAAATAATTTACCCCATTCTACCTTTCTCTTCCACCTTCTTCCAGTGCGTCCTTCTTTCTCACCCTTTAATTTATTTTTTTTATATCACCGCACAACTCACACCTCTGTGTATGTATACTCCTTTTAACTGCCCTAATAATGATAAAGTTCTTAGGAGTTACAAGTATCATCTTCCCATAGAAATGTAAACAGTTTAACTTTATTGAATTCCTTATGATTTCTGTTCCATATTTACCTTTCTATGCTTCTCTAGAGTCTTGTATTTGAAAGTCAAATTTTCTATTCAGCTTGGGTCTTTTCATCAGAAATTCTTGAAAGTCCTATATTTAAGTATGCATTTTTTTCTGGATAGGTGATTCGTGGTTGTAATCCTAGCTCCTTGCCTTCCAGAATGTCATATTCCAAGTCCTCTGCTCCTTTGACGTGGAAGCTGCTAAAACTTGTGTTATCCCACTGTGGCTCCATGATATTTGAATTTTTTTCTGGCTGCTTCAATATTTTCTCTTTTACCTGGGAGCTCTGGCATTTAGCTATAATATTCCTGGGAGTTTTTATTTTGGGATCTCTCACAGGAGGTGATTGGTAGATTCTTTCAATTTCTATTTTACCCTCTGGTTCTAAGATATCAGGGTGATTTTCCTTGATAATTTCTTGAAATATCATGTCTAGACCTTTTTAAAAATCATGACTTTCAGGTAGTCTAATAACACTTTAATTATCTCTCCTTTATCTGTTTCCCAGATCAGTTGTTTTTACAGTGAGATATTCCACATTTTCTTTTATTTTTTCATTTTTTGGATTTTTTTAAAATTATTTTTAATGTCTCATTAGCTTCCACTTGCCCAATTCTAATTTTTAAGGAATTATTTTCTTCAGTTACCTTTTGTACCTCCTTTTCCATTTGGCCAATTCTATTTTTAAAGAGGATCTTTTCTTCAGTGATTTTTTTTTTTACCTCTCACCTTTACCTCTGGACAATTCTGCTTTATAAGAAGCTATTCTATTCAGTGGATTTTTGTGCTTTATTTATTTATTACCATTTAAACTATTCTGTTTTTTAACATGTTGTTTTTCTTTAGTATTTTCGTGCCTCCTCAGTTAGTTTGTGGATACATGCATGTTTATATTTCTAGCTGTATATAGCAGGTCCCATCACAATTTAGTGGAAAGGGACTTGAAGTCAGAAAACCTTGGTTGGAGTACAGACTTGTGCTCATTATCACTGACTATCAGCAAATCACTTAACATCTGAGACTCTCATTGCTTATGAAAAAAATGGGCATAATACCTGAATACGTAGTCTCACAACAACTGTGAGAATCAAATGTGGTTATATATAGAAAGTCCTTTGCAATCAGACTTTAAAGCACAATAATAAAGGTCAGTGGTGAGTCCTCCATTTCTTCTGGGTTCTTTTCCTCCTCATGAAACCCACTTGGCTGGAGAGTTCCTGTTGTCTCTTGTGGCACTGGACAGGACAACACCCTCTTAGGTCAGGTTTGCCATTAGCTTACCATCCTATTTCTCTGATGTGGATTAATTTTTTTTTTAAATATTGGGTGGAGAAATTTGAAGGAGAAGGGGCATACCTTTCTTTTATATGCCCCAGGTCACCCTTGGGTCCAGCTGTTCCTCAGTGGCCTTCCCACTCAGCTAAAAACAACAGCTGTGTCCATCCATCCTTAGCTTCATGATGGAGCCATCTTAGTTGGGCACTGGCTGTGGAATTTATTGTCACTGCAGATGTGAATGAATTCAAACCAGATGCCCTTGAGTCAGCATGGTCAAGAAGAGCTTTGATGTTTCAGAGTTGTTAACAGAGGGCCTGAAAAATGAAACTGAACCCCCCGCCCTGATGAGATCCTCCCTTTCTTTCCTAATGTCATTGTAACAGTGGCTTCGCTCAGAGAGCTAAGACTGATGGAAGAGAGAGAAAATCTGTGGAGACACATTATGGTAGACAGAGACCTGAGGTCTATAGGGAGGGCTTCTGACCCCAAGCCTAGTGACTATATTTCCAAGTGGAGCAATCTTGGATGAGTGAATCTCTCTGAGTCATGTTTACCTATGTGTGAATTAGGTATGATAGTGTAATGATGTTTGAACTCCCCATCTTGTGGAATCATTGAGGCTGTTTCTCCTGTTATTATTGCAAAGTAAATATTGCCATTCCAATGTCAGACTTCTCTTTCTGAGATGGAATGTGTTTACAGCAATGAAGCAATGTCAGTTTCTATTAAAGCATTCTGAGGACAAAGGACACTAAGTCAGTGCTTGGAGGCTTTCTACCTGAGTAGAGGGGGAGGCATGGCTTCCAGACCCAGCTCACCTCTAGGCTGTGAGGAGGAACCAGAGGGTGCCTCTTAGATAAGGAAGGCATCCTCACCTTCATCATCCTCACCATCATCATCATTCTCTAGGCTGCAAAAGAATCATTTAATTAAATTCCTTAGGAAAGGCCTCTTGTAGAAGGTGGCATTTGAGTCTTGAGGGAGACTAGGGGGCAGAGGTAAGGAGGGGGGACATTCTAAGTCAGTGCAAAGGCACAGGGTCCGAGACGGGAGTGTCACGTGTGAAGCATAGTAAGGAGACTTAGGACAGTTGGATTCTGGAGGAGGTGGAGGCAGGGAGTATGTGGGCTTGGAAAGAAGAGAAAGATTTCACCAGTCGTGGCAAGGAAGGACTGTGTGACCAGGACTCTGGATAGCTCGTGGGAGTTCAGGAAGGCAGGAGAGGGCAAGATGGAACCAGCAAGATGGAATAAGCGAGTGACTCAGTTTGGCCAGGATGGAGAGCGTGAAAAGGAGACAAGTAAAATAAGGCTGGAAGGGTAGTCTGGCACTGGGACAGGGGGAGCCTTAAACATTCACTAAGGAATTTATATTGTGTCCCAGGGGCAGCAGGGAGACTCTGAAGGTTTTAGAGTAACACGAACAGACCTGTCTTAGTAAGACTGAACTGGAAGTGATATGGAGTGATTGAAATGGGGGAGGGATAGACAGAGAGATACAGAGACAATGAGAGACAGAGACAGAGAGTGGGAGAGAGAGAGAGGGAGAGAGAGAGAGAGAGAGAGAGAGAGAGAGAGAGAGAGAGAGAGAGAGAGAGAGAGAGAGATACAAAGACAATGAGAAACAGAGACAGAGAGGGGGGAGAGAGAGACAGAGACAGAGAGTTATTACAACAGTCCCAGGAAGATGTGATATGGGCCTGAAATAAGGTGATACTGATTTGAAGTTGATTGTTCAGCCAGGTTCAGTCTCTATACTCATTAGCTCCTTACGTTATGATTCTGAGAAGCAGAGCAGGTTCCCATAGTATACAGAAGAGCAGCCTTGAAGTTAAGAAGTCCTGGGTTCAAATTCTGCCTCTTATACATACTGGCTGTTTGGGCAAATCATTTAACCTCTCTGGGGCTCAGCAATTTTTTAGGACTATACTGTGAGTTAAAGATAAATTGCCCATCTAAAAGAGTGAAGGTGTTTGTTCTAAACCTGATAAAATCGTGGATCCTGACCATGCTCCCTCCCAAAAAGCAAACAAACAAAAAAACAGTTCTGCAAATAACAAGGAATTCACGAGATAAGGTCGAATACACAGAAAGCTGCTATGGAATAGATGATCTCAAAGGTCTTTGGAGTGTAATGTCTAAGAGGTCAAAGTCTATTCCCTGTTTTCCAATTGTTAGCACCTAACACAGTCAGTACCTTTCACATAGTAGGTACATAACAAACATTTCTTGATTGATCAGTTAAGGTAGCATCCAGCTGTTTCAGCATCTGTAAAATAAACAAACAGGGTCAAAGCAAAGTTCCCAGGGTTAGCCAGCCAGCCTGAGACAGAGCTGAAACTAGAACCTGGGATTCTAGGATTCTGTTGTCCAAAGCCAAGGGGACCATAGACTCCATGAGAACAGAGATGGGGTCTTCCCTCAACATTTTTATCTCCACCAGCAGAGAACAGGGGTTTCTACGGGCAGTGAATGATTTGTGAGCGCCGAATCGAATTGATTTCCACTCCCCCTGTTTCTCCCATCAAACCCTAATTTAGGTCCAAGTATTTATTGGGGAAAATCCATCTCCTGCAATGTCATCATTCAATAATTATAATCCACAAGAGCAAGTTCAGGGTTTAAAAGGTGCATTAAGCACGGACTAGACTCGGGTCCAAAGGTTACCTAGAATCTAGATGGAACCGATGCTTTTCCTTCACTACTGACAAAAGTCCAGCTTTGCCAAAAGGCATGTGGTAATCATGGAACTGATGGTCAGGGAATAGGGAGAAAATGTGGGAGGTCAGGTGTGTGAGCCCCAAGGGAGCTAACTGACTTTTCAGGGTTTGTTGTTGGTATCATACCTCTGTCACTTATTACTTGTGTGACCTTAGGCAGGTCACTCTCAAGGTCTATAAAATGAAGAGGTTTGATTAGATGACCTCTAAGGACTCATCACTGTTGAGTCTTGTCAGTCATATCTGACTCTCCATGACCCCATTTGGGGTTTTCTTGGCAAAGCTGTGGGAATGGTTTGCCACCTCCTTCTTTGGCTCATTTTATAGATGAGGGAACTGAGGAAAACAGGGTGAAGTGACTTGCCCAGGGTCACACAGCTAGTAAGTGTCCGAGGCCAGATTTGAACTCATGAAGATGAGTCTTCCTGACTCCAGGCCTACTCTGTGAACTATGGCACCACCTAGCTGCCTCTCAAAGGACCTCCTAGCTTCAGATCTGGGATCCTATGATCACATCATATTCTCCTATTAGATTTAAGCTGGTGCTCCTTATACATGGGATTCCATTTCCCACCTCCATGCGTTTTTACAGGTGGTCCCCATGCCTGGAATACACTCCTTCTTCACTTCTGCCAGTACTAGGAGAATCCCTATCTTTCTTCCAAGCATCACTATTATACTTGTCTACACAAGACATTTCCTAAAGCTCCCAGTTAATCTATGAGCACTTTTTCCTTTGTTAAATTACTTTGATATACTATGTAGTTACTGACCTGTGTGCAAATTATACCTCTCCCCTACCCCACTCGGTAGAATGGCAGATAGTTGAACAAGAAACACTTAATTTGTCTTTGTATCCCAAGCACCAGCCCCTGCCACATGTGAAAAAGGAGTTCAATAAATGTGGCTTGGTAATGGGGTGCTTTGGATTGCATACATGGAAGCACGTAAGATGGACAATTTATGCTTGATCTTTTAGGAATCGTATGGCATCTCCTCTATGGGTCCCATCCCATTCCTGAGGCAGGTAGGTGGCGCAGTGGATAGAATGCTGGGCTTGGAGTCAGGAAGACCTGAATTCAAATCCAACCTCAGATCCTAACTGTGTGACCCTTAACCTCTGTTTGCCTCAGTTTCTCCATCCGTAAAATTAGAATAAAAACAGCACCCACTTCACAGGCTGGTTGTGAGGATCAGATGAGACAGCCCTTAGCACACAGTGCCTGGCACATAGTAGGTACTATATAAATGCTCATTCCCTCGCTCCCTCTTCTTCCCCTTCACCATACCTGAGCTCATAACATTCCCTTCATCTGGAAAGCTCTCTTTTCCTTCTTTATTAACCATAGCATTACTCCTCATTCTAGGCCTCAAACATTTGCTATTTAGTTGGTGTGAGTTCTCCTCCTACCTGGCAACATGGTGGAGCTGAAAAAGGACTGAGTTTGGAGTCAGAACACATGGGGTTAAAGTCTGCCTTCGACATATTTTTGAATTTGGACAATTATTTCACCTGAGTCTGATTCCTCGTTTTTTTTTTTTTTTTATAAATTTCTTTATTTATTTTTAGTTTACCACACACGGTTCTACATAGTTTTGAGTTCCAGTTTTTCTCCCCTCCCTCCCCCCTCCCTCCCCAAGACGGCATGAAGTCTCATATAACTGTCATGTATAACTTCGCATTGAATTAATTTATGCACTAGTCAAGTCGTGAAGAAGAATTTTGACCAATGGAATGAATCATGAGAAAGAAGAAACAGAACCAAAAAAAAAAAAAACCCCAAAAACAAAAACAAAAGAGAAGCAGAAAAGGCGAGCATGTAGTGTGCCTCAGTCTGTATTCAAACTTCGCAGTTCTTTGTCTTGATGAAGATAGCATTCTCCATCGTGAGTCCCCTGGAGTTGTCCTTGCCCCTTAGGTTGCTGAGAAAAGCGCAGTATGTCAGGGTTGGTCCTCACGGAATCCATATATCTGTGGCTGTGCACAACGTTCTCCTGGCTCTGCTCCGCTCACTCAGCATTATGTCGTGTAGGTTTTTCCAGGTTGTTATGAAGTCTGCATCATCCCCATTTCTTATGGCACAATAGTATTCCATCACCTTCATATACCACAGCTTGTTCAGCCATTCCCCAATTGATGGGCATCCCTTTGATTTCCAATTCTTGGCTACCACAAAGAGAGCTGCTATAAATATTTCCCCCTTGCATGATTTCTTTGGGATACAACCCTAGAAGTGGTATTGCTGGGTCAAAGGGTATGAACATTTCTATAGCCCTTTGGGCATAGTTCCAAACCGCCCTCCAAAATGGCTGGATCAGCTCACAACTCCACCAGCAATGCAACAATGTTCCAATTTCCCCACATCCTTTCCAGCATTTATCATTCTCCTGATTTGTTATTTTAGCCAATCTGACAGGAGAGATGTGGTATCTAAGAGTTGTTTTGATTTGCATTTCTCTAATCAGCAGCGATCCAGAGCAATTTTCCATATGCCTGTAGATAGCTTTAATTTCTTCCTCTGAAAACTGCCTGTTCATATCCTTTGACCATTTCTCAATTGGGGAATGGCTTGTATTCCTATATATTTGGCTCAGCTCCCTGTATATTTTAGAGATGAGGCCTTTATCAGAGATACTAGTTGCAAAGATTTTCTCCCAATTTTCTGCTTCCCTCCTAATTCTTGTTGCATTGGCTTTTTTTGTACAAAAACATTTCAATTTGACATAATCAAAATTATCCATTTTGCATTTTGTAATGCTCTCTATCTCTTGTTGGGTCATGAATTCTTTACTTTTCCACAAATCTGATAAGTAAACTATTCCTTGCTTTCCCAAATTACTTAGAGTATCAACTTTTACTCCTAAATCATGAACCCATTTTGACTTTATTTTGGTATATGGTGTAAGATATTGGTCTATGCCCAGTTTTTGCCCTACCATTTTCCAATTTTCCCAACAGTTTTTGTGAAATAGTGAATTATTAGCCCAGAAACTGGCCTCTTTGGGTTTATCAAAGAGTAGATTGCTAAACTGATTCCTCATTTTTAAATGAGGGGGAAAGGCCTCTGAGACCCATCCCAGCTCTACATCTACATCTGTGGTCTCATGAAGTCACCTCAACTCTCTGGGCCTCAGTTTCACCATTTGTGAAATGAAGGGATATACAACATGGCCTCCGAGGTTTCTTTAATCTCTACATCTATGATCCTATTATATTCATGGATACAACCATTTATAACCTCATAGATGGTCTTCTAGACTATCAATGATCAAAGTGGTCATCTCCCTGGAGCCAGCCCAATGATGCTTCTCTCTGAATTGAGGTAATGTGGCCCTTGGTCAATAGACAAACAATCCAAAATGACGCAATTTAATTCATGGCTCACTTGAAACTTTTCTGGCTTAAAGGAACCTGCCAGAGATTGGGTGGTCTAATTTTTGCTGACCTAGGGCCAACTCTGCTCCACCACAAAGTGCCAAAATAGGATTTTGATGGAAGGTGAAGGATGAGGCCAACTGCTTCCTCCTGAAGGGAAACTTTTCTGATCCTCCCAGAAAGAAATGATCTAATAGAAAAGGGAGTCCCATTCAAAATAATTATAAAATGCATATAATACATATATTATAATATAATATAATCTACCATGGCACATGTGTAGCCTATATAGTTACAATTACAAAATGCTCCTTAAATCAAAGGGAACCAGCTTAAACAATAGTGGGGATGACCAAGGATGGACTAGGCCAACAATAAAAATGACATACATATTGAAATAAATATATGAATTTTCTGCCAAAGAAATCAAGCTATGAAGGGGATGCTTTACAGAGATAAACAAAATTATAATAAAATTCATTTTGAGAAATAAAATATCTAGAAAATCAAGGGAAATAATGGAAGAAAGTAGGACTGCAGAGACAATTGTACTTCTAGAACTCAAACCATATTATAAAGCGGTAATCGCTTCTGCTATTGGTTAAAGTAGATCAATGAAACAATCTAGAAAAGGAAGAATCAGAAATAATCCAACTCCATTTCTGACAGGCCTGAAAATATAAATTACCTAAGAAAATATTCCATATTTGACAAGAATTGCTAGGAATATTGGAAAGCAGGCAGGCACAGTCACTGGTTAGGAAATGATGTCCCAGCAATGGATTTAGACCATCACCTCACACCATATAACATAATAAATTTAAAATAGTTATGTGACTTGAATATTAAACCTCATAATTAAAAGATTAGCAGTGAACCAGATAAGATACATTTTTACAGCTCTAGTTAGGGAGTAATTTGTTAAGCAAACAAGGAATAAATAGGATTATAAAAGATAAAATAGACAATTTTGATTACATGAAATAAAATAACTTTTTTGTGAAAAAGGCAAGAAGAACCAGAATAAAAAAGGAAGTGGTCAACAGAAAAGAAATTTTTGTATCAGCTGTCTATGTAAGAGCTTGATATTTAAGATACATAGAAAAATAAGAGAAATTTCTAAGACCATAACCAAGTACGTAATAAAAAACGTGGCCAAAGTATACAGGCAACCAGCTCTCAAAAGAAGAAACCATGAAGAACTACCTAAGAAATGCTCCAAATCATTAATAAAAAGATTAATGCAAATCAAAACAAGCTTGAAGTTTTACCTTACACCCAGCAAATTAGGAAAGAGGCCAAAAGGGAATAATTTATATTTTCATTGAAGGGATTGTGTAAATTTGTTCTCACTGGAGCCATGAATTGGTATTCCTGGAAAGCAAATTGTAATTTTGAAAGGAGAGTGACTGAAATGTCCTTACCCTTTGACTTACACCACTTCTAAGTATATTCCCTAAGGAGGTCAATGACAAAAAGAAAGGCCCTTTGGATAACATGGAGCAACAATTTTTGCTGAAGCAAAGAAATCAAAACAAAATGGATGCCCATGAATTGGGGAATGGTTAAACGATTTTAAAGAAATGAATATAATGGAATATTATATTTCATTCACCGTAAGAAAGAAAAACTATGATTAACATGGAGTAGCATGACAAAACTCATAGGAACTGACGCAAAGCACACCTACAGAACGATCAACACTGAATGCTATGAAATGGCCGTGACCCAGATTTTACTCAAGTATCTACTTTACCACCTGTCTCCATGGCTTGGAGGTGCTAGTTTGAGGACTGAGGCTTTGCAAAGACTGTTCCATGGCTTTGGGGCAGTCCAGCTACAAAAATGCATGAAGCAGTGTCAATACTATATTCTTATTTCTCGCATCACTACCCTACTCACTGTGAAACTTGACTCTAGCACAGTGATGTCACTTTGGTCCTCTTTGAGAACGAAGGACAACCACCACCACCACCACCACTTTACTCAACAAATTCCTAGGGAGCCACTGAAGTCTATTGAGTAGGGTAGTGACACAGCCAGACTTGCATTTTTGGAAAGATCTTTTTGACATTTTAATGGGGGAAAGACTGGAGTGGGGAGAGACTTGAGGTAGAGAGAGAAACTGATAGAAGATCGAGGCAATAAGGTAGTAAGATTTGGAGGTAGAAGACCTTGGAGGCATATAAGTGTGGTCCCCTTAATTTAACAGGGGAAACAGAGGTCCAGAGAAGGCCAAGACTGTCTTAGCTAGCACAGTTTCTGGCACATAGTAGTCTTTTAATTACTGTTTGTTGGTTGGTTGATTGCTCAGTGCCATATAGGAACTGGTGAGCTGAGATTTGAACCCAGATCCTTCAGTTCCAAAATTAGCCCTCTCTCCACAATACCAGCTCAGGGCTGGGCACAGTCACTGGTTAGGAAATGATGTCCCAGCAAATGTTTTCCCAGAATTGACTCAACTTTTTGAGTCAACAGTCACCATCTGGAGCATGTTCCTCTGTGATGGCCAAACAGTAGCCAGTAAGCTTGGATTATCAAGGGAATAAGTTAAGAGGGAAAGTCTAAAATTAAATTGTAACAAAGAGCTCTCAGTTAGGAAAGTATTTGGCTTATTGAAAACAGGGCACTGTTTGCCACCTCATGAAATCCATGGAGGTTAATGATAGCAGGGGCTTTATGCAGCAGAGCCCAGCTGACATGGCTTTGTGTCAGCCCATGTCTTTAGAGAGCTCCTAATAGCTAAGGAGACAAGGGATGGGGCAGGAACTCCAAATGATGGGGATTTGGGTGAGCTGAGAGAAGGAGGCTGGCCCCGGGCATGGCCAGGCTTAAAAAGTGTATGTGTCTGTGTGCTTTCCAGTGTGACAAATTATATCGATATCATATCAATTCAATTTGATATGCATTTTTTAGTGTTTGGTAGGCATCAGTCACCATGGTAAATGTTGCAAATATAAACACAAAAATTACCAAAAACTGACCCCACCCACAAGAAACTTATATTCAAGTGGAGAAAGGAAGGTTATATTATACACAATTCGTATGATATATTTAACAAAATGTATAGAGACAGGGTGGCGTAGTAGATGCTGGTGTCAAAACCAGGATAAAGCTGGGTTCAAATTCTGTCTCTGACACATACTGGCTTTATGACCCTGGGAAAATTATTTAGCCTCTCAGTGCCCCAGGAAATTCTCTAAGAGTGTAAGTTATAGGAAAGTTACTGATCTACGTGGTGACAAGAATTTCCCAGCTAGGAGTTTAGGACTTGCACTGAATCACAGGTCATAGATTGAACTCCCTTCCTCCGGTGGAAAATTCTTTCATACTTCTAGATTCCTTTAAATTGAGGGTACCAACATGCACAAGCCCCAATTCCTCCATAGCAGTGTGGACACAATGAACATTGGGAAAGGACAAGCTGGGAAGAACAAAACATTTGCTAGTCAGCATCTAACTATTCGCAGGAACAATAGAGCAGTCACTTATTCTTGGGCAGCTACTGGGTAGCTGTAGGTAAAAGGCAAATATAACAGAGTATTAGGAAGCAGACAATCAGTGACTTTCCAACCCTTACATTCCCCCAAAGGCAGTGCAGAAACTCCTAGTTTTGTATATGGTAGACATCAATAAGAGAGTTTTTTGCTTTGGTTTGGTTTTTTTCCCTTTGCCAAGTTCTCAGGATATTTCCGAGTCTTGAAAAAGCAGGATGACTTTTAAACCTATAAAGGTATATTCCCATAATGTTAGAATCTAAGGGATGTCAGAGGCCGTCCTGATAGATCACTTCTCTCTCTTTTACCTGTGATATATATAAAAAGATACCTTGGACTGGAATTTAAGGACCCCCAAGATCGTCTCTTTGTGACCCAGTGAAAACCGGTGTGACAAATACAGCCCCAGCCCCACCTTGTATGCTTGTACACCAAGACTAATAAACCCAGAGACTAGGCAGTTGCTGCTGTCTCTCCCTTCCCCCACCTTCCAGTTTCTTTCCTGCACTGTACAGCTAGAGTTAAGTTTCCTGGGTCCTTGCCCCTCATTCCTCATTCTTCATTAGGCAATTCAGAAAATGGCCTCCTTGCCCTGCTCCAGACTACCAGGGGTGACAAGCAGTCTCCTATTAATGCCACTATGGCTCTTTGTCTAAAACTCTATAAGTCAGAGCACTAAGGAGCTTTGGGCCTTCCACTACAGTGTGGATACTATTGCACATCCTGTCTGCGGCCACCCCACTGGTGCTGCCCTCCTCCAAAGGCAATGGAGGCGTTCCACTGCCGAGGCTCCTCCTTTTGTTGTCTGTTCTTCTTCTCCCCTTATGAGTAACAAGAAAAGCTTGTCCTTTGCTATCCTCATGTGTTGCTCTCCATTCCCTTCCCCTTTAACCTTCCCTCTACCTTTTCTGTCTCCGTTCACTTTCCTCCCCATTCACCGGCTACATGTGCTAGCTGAATAGGGCAGCTCACTGGCCCCTGAGCTTGGGATTCCATCTCCAGGCCATGTTTACTCATAGCAAAGGCCTGGAGGAGTGAAGGCCAGAGGAATTGACGCGAGTTGGGGAGTCACAGGACCCGGGATTAGCCACCTCTGACACTTTTTCCCTGGGTGACTCTGAGTGACCCATTTCTCCTTTCTGGGCCTCAGTACTCACATAAAATGAGGGGCTGGAATAAACAGCCTAAATCTATGATTCTACAAATCCATCACCTGGGTCTGAAATGTACTTGCTCCTCATATCCAACATTCAGAATCTTATCTTCTTTTAGGGTATGACTCAGGTGTCCCCTCCTCTGTAAATCCCACCCCCATCCCCACAGTGGTTAATACTCTCATCTTTCCCTAATTACCTTCTATTGACATAACTGGTTATATTCTTTATCTCCCCCACCACAAGATCCTAGAGGGTAGTATCTCTTTACCCAGTACCATGTGGGTACTGATTTTTTTAATCTAATTAAATTAAAAGTAGCACCTGTTTGGACTAATTCCCTCAACTCCTACCCATTGGTGAGTAAAATGTGGTTAATCACTTCTTCCCTTCAGGTTCTAGGGATAACCCTGAAAACCTGAGGTTTCTAGTTTAGATCACTCATGAGCCCCTATCTGGTGTGACTCCCATTGGTTATTAGCCAGAGTTAATCAGCTTCTAGGAAGCAGTATGGCCTAAGACAGTATAGTGAGGTTGGTTCTTACAGACCACATCCTCCCACACACACCAGTGGGGGTATATGCTCCCTTTACACACAAGGTCCTTGAGAAGAGTTGGCTTAGATTGAAAAAGTGTAATTGCCAAAGGGTAAATTTGCAACTCCTGGTTATGAGATGTCCTTTTCTCCCTTTGTGGACTTCTCCAGAAGTTTCCTTATGTATAGCTCTTTGCTGGGCTCTGAAGGTCAGTGCCTTGTACTGAAGCCTTCTTTCCTCAGTGTTGCAACTTTGTTCCTCATAAATCTCCCCCCCTTGTGTAAATATGAACTTTTATTATTAGTGGTATAATTATAGGTTATGATGGCAGAGCTATAAATGTGTAAGAAGGGAAGGGACAGGACATGGATCTATCCCTCAGGTCACTCACACTTTTTTGAATGTTCACTGTATATTTACTATCACTATCTCTTCCCTCAAGTGTCTTATAGATCAGTTGTCTTAACAGAAATATTATGAAATCCAAGTCAAACATTTTTCTTCTAGTTTCATTTTCTAAATAAGTTGAGATCAAAATACACCTCTGTAAATAGTCTTTCATGGGGGGCCATGTGGGACTGAAAAGAGCAGTAGATTTCAAGCTGGAATTCAAGATCAAGCCACTTGATTTTAGATCTTCCTAGTTGTGTGATCATGAAAAATTAATACCCAACCCGAAGCTCTCATTTACTTATTAATAAAATACAGATAGTGACACTTGAACTTACCCACCTACAAAGCTGTTACAGGGAAAGTTACTTATTCGAGTTAACTACTGCCTGAGGAAGAGGTGGGGGACTCCTGGGTCTGATTGAGATATGCATTTGCAGATATGGCCAATGTGTTAATTTGTTTGCTTGATAATACTTATTTGTTAGAATGTGTGTTTTTTTTTAATTGAGAGAGTTTGGGGAAGTAGATGGGGCTAGTGATAGTGATACCTTATTGGAAGAAAAAGAAAAGAAAGAAAAGAGAATCATGTAGCTTTTTTTTCTAAAATTCACAGAAAAACGCAGGAGATACAGACAAACCAGACGGCTTTGACACTTATCTTTCTTTTTTATTTTGTAATGCAAGATGTACATAATAGAAATATGTAGTACAATTCTATTTTTCTGTTCTGTGTATATGGAAATGTTCACAGCTGTTGATGCATGTCAAGATCAGAATTACAAAAATTGTTAAATAAATATAAAAATTGAATAAAGTGCTTTATAACCTTTGAAGTACTCACAACATGGATGTTATCCTTCTTAGGTCAAAGAGATCATTATCTTTGAGGAAGAGTATGGTATAGTACAGTGGTCTCTAAACAGGGGCCCTGGACTGACTCCACGGAGTAGGTGATCAGCCCATCAGAGGATGGGAAGATCGTTTCCATCTTAGTCTCCACTTGATGGGGATTGTGGGGCTTATCTTCCTAATCTATCATGAGGATCAAATGAGATAATATTTGTAAACCTTCAATTTCTATATGAAAGTTAGTTATGATGTTGGAGATGTAGACTAGGAAAAAAAGTTCTCAGCAAAGCAGCAAACGTGAAAAAATGTCAAAGATCCCAACAGAAGGCTTCAGCAATTTTAGCTTAACCCCATGGTCATAGCCCCTGCAAAGGGAAAACTTGACACTAAGACTTATCTGGTGTCCTTTCTCTTAGAATTAATCTCTGAATTGGAAAGGGCTTGAGACCTTCCTTCTAGTAGGCCCCGTAGCCAGACAATGCTCCCCTCTACAAGGTACCCAAAGAGTGGTCATCCATCTTTGGTATCCATCACTTTCATGAGAGGGAACCCACTGTCTCCAAAGAGCTTGTAGTAACTTTGTAGAGCTCTAATCCATTGGGAGATTTTCCTAACTTCAAGACCAATGCTTCCTCTTTGCAGTTTTGAACTCTGGTTTCTAGTGCTTTCCTCTTGAATATGGAAGAACCCATACATCCAAACCTTCAAGGCCTTTCACCATCCTAGCTGTCTTCCTCTAGGTGCTCTCCAACAATGTCCCCCCTCTAAAATATATCACCCAAAACTGAACACAATACTCTGGAAGTGGTCTGACCAGGACAGAGTACGATGGGATTCTGAGCTCTCTTGTCCTGGACACTGAGGCTCAATGTGGCTTAATGTGACCCCCTCCAGGGTCAGACAGAATGGGTCTAATCCCTCTTCAGTGGGAGGTCCACTTTCTAACTCAGCTGATCATCCTGTACAAGGCTGCCAGCCCTGTTCTGGATGTGCTGTTTAATGAGCCAGCCCTGAGCTGTATTTGCTGTTCTCACCTCTCAAAAAAATCTATCCAGAACCAACCTTCCTGATTGGGAACAAATGCCTGGGTTTCTGCCAGATTCCATCGATAGACTATTAACTGTGGAAAATAGAAGGGCTCTTGGCAGATGAGAAGAACCAGGGATATTTGGATACACCTGGCGCTGGCAAATTTGCCTCCTAATAGAGTCTTGAAAAGAATGTTGAAATTCATTCAATTATCTTTGTAGAAGATAAATCCAAGGACTATCTAATTTTCATATAGCTTTAGGGCTAAGGTATTCTTACTCAGTAGAGGGGATCCTCTGGACTCTATTACCCAGAAGCCTCTTTGGGTGAGGAGGCCACCAGTGTGGGAAGTTTAATGCTATGAGTTTAAACTATGTCTTCCTGTTAGGTTGGAGACTTAGAGGAGGAGTGAGGCACTAATGAGAGGTTGATCAGACTTCCTCGAGTCATGGAAGATGAAAGCTTTTGTCTTATGGGGACTGAAATGGATGGCTATTGCTATTCTGCCTTAATCAAATGTGTTGTACTTTGAATTCTATGTCATTTAGCATGGCATGACATCAACATACATTGGTGGGGGCTCAGAGCTATCATTTGAATAGATGATGGTCTAAATAATATTCTGAACTGAGGTTTAGCTGAGAGAAGTATTGGATATCGTGAAAATTTTCCATATTGTCATAATTATTAGCACTAAGTCCACAACAGCAACTGGTACTCCAACCCTTTCCAAGGCACTTTTATAGGCATTATCTCATTTGATCCTCAAGATAGTCCTGGGAGGTAGAATTCTCACCATTTCAGAGAGGAGTAAACTGATATTTAGAAAGAACAAAGGACTTGGGGAAGCTCATACAGGCAGACAATGTCAGAGCCTGAATCCAAGCCCTTGGACATAAAATCCACCACCCATACCATATTTATTATTAGATTATAGATTATATATTGTATATGATTATATTATAGATATCTATCATCTGTCTGTTGTTCATCTATCTATATATGTACCCATCCCTCTGTCTCTCTAGATCATAAAAGATGTTCGAGCATATATATATATATACATGTATGTATGTATGTATATATATACAGATAGATATAGATAGTGATATAGATATATAAATAGAAATACATAGGTAAATATAGATATATAGTGATATAGATAGAGATACATAGAGATAGTAATATGTGTACATATAAATATACATGTGATATGAATACAGAAACATAGACATATGTGTGCATGTATATATTATATACATACATACATATACACACATATGACATACTAGCACTTCTGTGACTCAGGGCCCTGAAGAAATACCCAGCCATCTGTAACCTGGGACAGTACAATGGAATCGCGTACTAAGGACATCCTCCAGGTTAGGGGAACAGAGTCCAAGAAAAACAGCTAATGAAGCAAGCCCCAAACAGGGCCAACCTCAGCAGCGTAAATAAAAATGAGCTGAAAGAGGAAGCTTTCCAAGACTTGGGGAGAGAGCAGGGCCAGACACCAAATAGATTAAGCAGCCGCAGGTCCCAAAAACACCAGCTTGTGATGGAGCCCTGGCCCCGTGGTAAACAGAGGGCTCAGCTTCTCTGGGAAGGAGCCATGGAGAGAGGAAAGCAGGGGACTGTTTCCAACCCATAGAAGTGACATTTTAGAAAGGTTGCCATTCCAAGGTTATTAAAATAAAATATGTCAGGAGTCAACTTCAGTCATCTGGAAAATTCACATCTCGCCTGTGGAAATTCTTATGACTCCAGCCTTGCCAGGGAGTGAGGTATCAGCGAAGAGAAGCAGTGGGGTGGTGGTGAGAGTGTCAGTGCGAAGGCAGGAAGCCCAGGTTCAAATCCAGGCTCCAGCATTGGCTGGCTGTGTGACCTTACCAAAGTTGACTAACTTCTCTGAGGCTGAGTTTTCTCATTTATCAAAAAGGCCTAATGAGGCTTTCACTGACTCCCTCACAGGGCAGGTACCCAGCAAACTGTAAAGCACTGTGAATGTTGGAATTATTATCCTAGGAAGAGTTCAAGGGCCATAGAGAAGTCACTTTGCTTTAATAAAACTTCTGGAATAAGGCTAGGGCTTACTTAGACACATCCCTTAGGAAATAAAGAGCCATGGTTCGAGTATCATAATTAACACCAATAACTCACATTTTAATGATAATTACCACTTAAGGTTCTTTAACAAACTTGGCTCATTGGATCCTTACAACAAGCCTGGGAAGAAGGTGTAATGTTATTCCCATTTTAGAGATAGGGAAATTGGGGCAGGCAGAGGTTGAGTGACTTGCCCAGGGTTTCACAGTTGGGAAGTTTCTGAGGCAGGATTTGAACTCAGTTCTTCCCGACCCTGACTTGAATTTTACATAGTTGCCCACCCTGCTTCCCTCCCAGAGCTGCTAAGACGGTATCAAGACCTGGGAGGGACTTTAGAGGTCTTCTAGACCAGCCCCTTCATCGTAAGGAGCAGGAAGTGGAGGGCAAGAGATCTTCCTTTAGGGGACACAGGTAGTAAAGAGCAGGCAGCCTTTGAGTAGCAGGTAAAGTGAAGAATTTGGACTCAGAAGAGCTGAGTTTAAATCCCTCTTTTGACACATTCTTAGTGACCTAGTGTATGTCACTTAGTCTCTTGAAGCCTTGGCTCCCTCATTTATGAAATGAGATTGAGAGTATCTATAGCAAGAGGCATTGTTGGGTAGTGGAGGGAGAGCCCGAGATCACAAAGACCTGGGTTCAAATCCTACCTTGGTGACCTACTGTCAGTATGATCCAAGACTCCAACTCTCGTGGCCCAGAAAACTCTCCAAAACACCTCCAGTTCCTTTGTTGCAGGTCCATTGAGCTCAGGTGAGATCGTGTTAAAAAGCACCCAACATTGGTGAGCTTTAAAGACCTGAAGAAGTGTTAGCCTTTGTGATTGTTAGCATTCAAATCCAGTCCCTGTGACTCTCAATCCAGTAATCTTTCCATTGTATTCCACTGCCCTGTTACAGAAGGGGAAACTGAGGCACAGAGACAAAATTTACTAGATTCCATACACAGCTAGTGGGTTGTAGAGCCAGGATGCAAATGCATCTTCTGGATGCAAACCCATGACCCTATCTTAGACCCACTCTGCCTTGCCTTGGGGATACCTCAATTCCTCGATGATGCTGAACAGTTGGGAGCCATGAGACACAGCCTAGGAATTTTCTTTCCAAAATCATTAAAATTAAAAAGATGGCGGAAGTTAGCTCAATCACTCAGAAATCTCACCAAAAGGTGTGACATATTTTTCTTCCTTGTCTTTTTTTTTTTTTTTTTGTAATGCACAAGGTAACATAAGAATCAGGCATTGAGCTGTGGTCAGAAAGCTGACCTTGGAATCCGGAAGATTCGAGCTCAAGACCTGCTTCTGACATATGCTGACTTTAAAACTATGGACAAGGAACAACCACTCAATGCTTCAAGCAGCTCTCTATGACATAAATTAAAACATAGCTTATCCAGCCAAACTGGCTTTCTCTTTATGACTCACACATCACACTCTATGTCCCATCTCCATGACTTTCTGCTGGATGTATGCATTGCTTAGAATGGACTCCCTCTTCACTCCTGCCTTGGAAAATCCCTCTTCTGCCTTAAGAAATAGCTCATGAACCAACTTCTACCTAAAGCTTTTCCTGATCTCCCCAACTGCTCGTGCCTGCCCTCTAAAAGTACTTTGTACTTAACTCCTTCAGTTTTTTATTTACTATTTTTAATATTCTTTTCCTTTTAAATTTTGAGTTCAAAATTCCCTCCTTCCCTTCCACCCCTCCTCCACCCACCAAGAAGGCAAACAATATGATATTAATTTCACCTGTGAAATAAAGCATATTTCTGTATTTTAAAAAAGCAATAAAAATAAATAAAGTGAGAAAATTAAACTTCAGTTTACACTCAGGGTTCATTATTCTCTCTCTGGACATGTATAGCATTTTTTCTTTGTGAGTTCTTTGGAATTGTTTTGGATCATTGTATTGATCAGAGGAGCCAAGTCTTTCACAGTTGATCATCATTACAACGTTGCTGTCACCGTGCACAGTGATCTCCCAGTTCTTCTTAACTTATTCCTCATTGGTTCATATAAGTCTTCCCAGGTTTTTCTGAAATCATCCTGTTGATCACATCTTATATTATATTCCATCATGATCATATGCCACAATTTACTCAACCATTCCCCAATTGATGGGCATTCCCTCAATTTCTAATTCTTTGCTACCACAAAAAGAGCTATTTTAAATATTTTTGTACGTATTGGCCCTTTTCCTCTTTCTTTGATCTCTTTAGGATATAGACCTAGTAGTGATATTGCTGGTTCAAATGGTATTCACAGTTTTATAAGCCCTTTTAGCGTAGTTCCAAATTTTTCTGCAAAATGGTTGGACCAGTTCCCTACTGCACCAAGGGTTCATCAGTATGCTTATTTTTCTTCAGGCCCTCCAGCATTTGTCATTTCTGAGAGGTGTGAAGTGGTACCTCAGAGTTGTTTTAATTTGAATTTCTCTAATCAATAATGATTTAGACCATTTTCTCTTATGACTTTAGATAGGTTTGATTTCTTCTTTTGAAAACTGCCTGTTCAGATCCTTTGACCATTTATCAATTGGGGAATGGATCTTATTTCTTTTTATAAATTTGACTCAGTTCTATACTCAGTATATATTTGAGAAATGAGGACATTATCAGGGAAACATGCTGTAAAATTTTTGATATTACTTCATTGTCTCTGGTACCTTTTAGCAAAAATGTGGTTTCCCTGAATATCTCTTTTAATTAAGTCTAATTTTGCTTTTGCTTGGTCTGAGATGGTGATTGCTATTCCTGTCTTTATTAAAAATTTCAGCTAAAGCATATTAGATTCTCTCCAACCCTTTGTTTAGCTCTCCCTGTGTGTGTCTTTCTGTTTCAAGTGTGTCTCTTGTAAACAATATATTGTTGGATTCTGGTTTCTAATCCACTCTGATATCCACTTCCATTTTATGGGTGAGCTCATCCCATTCACATTCACAGTTATGATTATTGTGTATCTCCCTCTACCCCATTTTCTTCTGTTCCTTCTTCTTCTCTTTCTCTCTTTTTATCCTGTTCTTCCTCAAAAGTTTGTCTTGCTTTTAACTACAGCCACCCTTAATCTACCCCCAGTTTTAAATTCCCCCCTGTCTTCCTATTATCCCCATCCCCTCCTATTTCCCAACTGGGCAAGTTACATTTCTATACACAACTGAGAGAGTGTGTGTGTGTGTGTGTGTGTGTGTATGCATATATGTATATTGTTCCCTCTTCAAATCAATTCCAATGAAAGACAGGTTTAAGCATTGCCCACCACCCTCCTCTATTATAAAAATTCTTCCTTGTGCCTCTTTTATGTGAGAAAATTTCCCCCATTTCACCTCTCCCTTCCTTTCTTCCAGTGCATCCTTCTTTCTCACCCCTTCATTTTCTTGAAGATCATTCCAACATAATCAACCCCCCGCCATGTCTTCTATCTATGTAAACTTCTTTTAACTGCCCTAATAGTGATAAAGTATTAGGAGTTACACATATCATCTTCCTATATAGGAATATATAGAATTTAATCATATTAAGTCCTTTATGATTTCTCTTTCATGTTTACTTTGTTATGCTCCTCTCAAGTCTTGTGTTTGAATGTCAGATTTTCCGTTCAGCTCTAGTCTTTTTTTCAGGAGTGCTTGAAAGTCATCTATTTCATTAAATATCCATTTTTCCCCCTGAATGATTCTACACAGTTCTGCTGGGTAGATGATTCTTGGTTGTAATCCTAGCTGTTTTGCCTTCCAAAATATCATATTCCAAGTCCTCTGCTCCTTTAATGTGGAAGCTGCTAAATCTTGTGTGATCCTGACTGTGGTTCCACATTTGAAATGTTTCTTTCTGGCTGCTTGAAGTATTTTCCCTTTGACCTGAGAGCTCTGAAATTTGGCTGTAATATTCCTGGGGAGTTTTTATTTTGGGATCTCTTTCAAATGGCAATTTGTGGATTCTTTTGATTTCTATTTTACCCTTTGGATCTAAGATACCAGGGCAGTTTTCTTTTATAATTTCTTAAAATATGATTTCCAGCTCTTTCTTTGATTTTGGCTTTCAGGTAGTCCAATAATTCTTAAATCATCTGTCCTTGATTTCTTTTCCAGTTGTATTTTTCAGTTGTTTTTCCAATGAGATATCTCACATTTTCTTCTATTTTTTATTCTTTTGACTTTGTTTTATTGTTTCTTGATATCTCATTGAGTCATTAGCTTCTACTTCCCCAATTCTAATTTTTAAGGATTTTTTTTAAATGAGCTTTCAAACTTCTTTTTTTCCATTTGGCCAGTTCTGCGTTTAAAGGAGTTCTTTTTGATGGTGAATTATTATGCTTTTTTAAACTACTGGGCCAATTCCATTTTTAAGTTATTATTTTCTTCAGTATTTTTTGTGCCTCTTTCACCAAGCTATTAATTATTTTTCCATATTTTTCTTACATCACTCTCATTTCTTTTCCCAATTTTTCCTCTACCACTCTTATCTCTTCAATACTTATACAAATTCTTGTTGGGCTTGGTCCCAATTAGCATTTTTCCTTCAGGTATTGTTTGTAGCTGTTTTCATATTGCTGTCTTCTTCTGATTTTATGTCTTGGTCTTCCCTGCCACCACAGGAGTTTTTTATGGTCAAGTTCGTCTTCTTCGTTGTTGTTGTTGGCTCATTTTTCAAGTGTACTTCTTGACTATGATCTCTTTGTTAATGTTGGGCTCTGCTCACCTTGGGGTGGGAAGGCACTGTCCAGAGCTTCAGGCTTTTTGGTATTGCTGTTTTTAGTGCTAGATCTGGAGGTCCACAAGATCTTTATTGCTCCCAAGGTTGTGTGATCCAGGGAAAGGTGAGGTCACTGCTCTGTTGGTCTGCACTCTGGTCTTCACCCAGGAAAGGTTCCTGCTCCCCTGCAGCTACAAGTGTTAGTGCTCCTCTTTGACTTGGAACTGCGACCAGGGCCCCTGCTCCTTTGTGACTGACCCCCAAAGGTCCTTTCCACCCTGGAACTACAACCTAGAACTACATAGGGGCAATAGAGACGCCGATCAGCACAAACTAGAGCCAAGGGCTAGCAAAGGGTCCTCTTTTTTTAACCAGTTGTCTCACCCCCTCATTGTCTCTGGGCTGAGTTCCCAAAGCCCAAAGCTACTGCCTCTGCTGTTGCTGCCCCTGCATGTGCTCCAGACAGGCCTCCTTCCTGGTGTCACAGACTTTTGCAGACCTCCCAAATTTTCCTAAGATGGAAAAATGTCTCACCCTGATCTTTTGTTGGTTCTACTGCTGCAAAATTTGATCTGAGGCCTTATTTTAAAGTTGTTTGGAGGGGAATGTTGGAAAAGCTCAGCCAGATATCTATCCCTAATCCACCGTCTTGGCCCCACCTACTTAACTCTTTTGTGTGTGTGCATGTGCGCACACATGTGTGTACATATCTATCTATATCTATTTACACACACATATATATTTACATATACACAGATATACACAGATATATTTTATATTTACTATTTGTTTAAAGATGGCCTTTTGGTCTCCCAATTAGAATGTCAGCTCTTTGGGAAAAGGAATGGTATCATCCCTTGCATTCCCAGTGCCTAGTGCAATGCCTAGTACATTGCAGGTGCTTAATAAATGCTGGTCAATTATTCAATAAGCACTTATTAAGCACTCCCTATATGTCAGTGTAGCCAGAATGGACTTTGTTTTCTTTGAATGACTCAACTTGCCTCGTTGAGCTTCCCTGGATGCTGGGGCTTGCTCTTCCGGGGCAGGACCAGAGCTTCCTGTGTGATGAGTCGTGGGGCTGGCTGAGGGGAGGTGTGTTAACGTGGTCTACGCTAGGGGGAAGGGCCAAGTCAAGAACCAATCGGCCCTGGTCGTTCAGGCGGCGCTTGATGATGTCAAAAACTCTATAAGATAGGAGAGGACGGCTTGAAGATTCTCCTTTCCTTTTCCGGTTGGAGCCAGAGACGCCTACAGCCGAAGCTGAGCTGCCGGTAGCAGAGCTGACTCTTCTTACCGTAGAGGGGAAGCATGTATACGATTTTGCCTTATACCATCTCGCTTCTCTGTGGCCTCCTATTTACCCTTGTGAGGCAGACTTATTGGGCCTGGAAGCTTTTGATAAAAATATCAAAATGGGGACGCTGGTTTGTGGGATTGTTACTGTGGAGTGTAAATACATACTTTAGTTCTCCTGCCTTCTGCCTAGAGAATTCCTTATATCCTGCGGTTCCAGACCTTTTAGGCACATATGAGATTCTCTTTGAAATCATAAATTCTGCCTTCCTAATATAGTCAGGTGTGGCAGCTAGATGGCACAGTGCATAGATTGCTGGCCTGGAGTCAGAAAGACCTGAGTTCAGAACTGACCTCAGGTACTAGCTGTGTGACCCTGGGCAAGTCACTTAACCCTGTTTGCATCAGTTTCCTCATCTGCAAGATGATCTGGAGAAGGAAATGGCAAACCAATCTAGTGTCTCTGCCAAGAAAACCCCAAGAGGGTCACAAAGAGTCAGACGCAACTGAAAACAACTAAAATCAGGTATTGTGCTAAAGGCAAAAGCCTGTTCCCTGCCCTCAAGGAGGTTACATTCTAATAGAAGAAAACAACTTGTAAACAACTAGGTACATACAACTGAGCATTCTTCCAGTTATTTAAATTATTCTTTATTTCTTTAATATTTTGGTCAGACAGGCATGGCGTGTGCTTTGGTCAGGTGATCCCATAGAAGGATTTCACAATTACTTTCAATAGTACAGCAAAAACTAGCATTTGTACAGCACTTTAGTCCAACTATTATCTAATTAGATCCTCACAACAACCCTGGGAGTTAAGTGCTGTTATTAAGTCCATTTTAAAGATGAGAAAGTTGAGGCAGACAGAATGATTTGCCCAGTCGAGCAGCTGGGGTAGCTGATTGGAGGCCACACTGGAATTCAGGTCTTCCTGACCCTTGATCCTGAGTTCCACCCACTCAGCCACCTGGCTGCCTCAGGAGTATCTCAGGAATGACATTTTCTGTTATTCCCTCCTGGATTTTGTTATTGCTATGCAGAAATGCTATTCATTTCTTTTCTTGGGAGCTGGTGATGATGTTGTAGCCTGACATTTTACTGAAGCTGCTGCATTGATCAGACTTTTTCCTAATTTCTTAGATTTTCTAAATAAATCGTGTTATCACAAATAGGGATGTTTGTTTCTTTGTCTATCTTTATACCTTTGATGTCTTTTTTTTCATTGCTAAGATTTTGAGAACTAAAATAATGGGGTGGGGAAGAAGAAAATGTCTTATTTCTCTCCTTACTGTAAAATCTTCAAATGTCTGTTTCCCCGTTGTAGGTTATACTAAATTTGGATTTTATACACTTTTTAATCATGTCAACTAAATGTCCTTCTGTGCCTGTTTTGTACTTTGTCAAAAGGTTTATTGCATCAATTGATAAAATTACACATTAAGCATTTTTAAAAAATATGATCAATTATGTTAACAATTTCACGAATATTGAACAGTCCTTTGATCTCTGGTAGGACTCCAATTTGATAATGTGGAATTGTATTTTTGATAAATTGTTGTAGGTTTGCCAAGATTTTATTTTAAAATTTCAAAACAATATTTCCTAATGATATTGGCATACAGTTCTCATTCTTTGTTTTATCTTTCCCTGGTTCAGGTCTTTGGACTATATTTCTCTCATAAAAAGAGTTTAGTAAAGCTTTTTTTAAAGAATAATATATGTGTAGTAATTCATTTTAGTTTTTTAAACTTTAGATAGAATTCTCCTGCAAATTCATCTGGCCCAGATCTCCAGCCCTTCCCCACCCCAGCCACCCCTGATGAACTTTATAGCAAGTTCAATTTCTTTCCAAAAGTGCTTATTTAAGATCTCTATCTGGTATTTGGTTAACTGGGTCTTTCATAGTTTTTTGTCGATAGCGCTCTTTCTTTTAAATTCTCAAGGGAATATTTTTGGCACATAAATGCATTTGGTAGGTTGTGGAAACTATTTTTAATTTCTTCTCCGCTATCATTTCATCTCGCCCATTTTCAGTCTGTTAATCTGATTTTCTTACCCTCCTTTTTTAAATCAGATTGACCAAAGTTTTCTAAATTGTGTTAATCTTTTCAATGAGCCATTCTGTAGGGTGTTTGGTCTTCCATTTCTATTCCCAACTCTTATTCCAAGAGATATTTGTCTTCGCTTATTTGGGGATTCATTTTATTCTTCATGTTCCCAGAAGGCAAGAGGTGGAATTTACAAAGAGGCAAATTTCAACGTTACGGTTTCTTGAGGTTTATGGGGAGAGGGTTGGGTCTAGAGTCCGGAAGACCTGAGTTCAAATTCAGCCTCAAACACTTCCTAGTTCTGCAATGCTGGGCAAGTCATTTAATCTCTGTTTGCTTCAGTTTCCTCAAGTATAAAATGGGGATAATAATAGCATCTTTAATATGAGGATCAAATGAGAGAATACTATAAAGCACTTAGCACAGTACCTGGCACATAGTAGGTACCACATAAATGTTTACGTAGCACCGTACCTGGCACATAGTAGGTACTATATATATGTTTCCTCTTCCCCTGCCCCTTCCCTTGACGGGAACCTGATCCAGCTCCTAGCCTAGAGGTTCCCTGTTTGGCTTAATCCCCACCCACATAGAATTGTCTCCTTCTAGCTGTTAACAAATCATTCGACTCCAAATAGCAGACACAACAAAATAGTTTAATTAGCAAAAGCGCAGAAAAGTCAGCAGTAGCAACCACAGTGAGCAGCGCTCCCCTCTAGGGTGAAACTCAATGTCTCTGCCTGAGTGACCAGAAAGGGAACCAGGGAGTTCATTGACTTATAAAACTCCCTTCTCCCTGCTCTATAGAAAAGAGAGATTATCTCATCCACTGAGTGCACTTTCTAAGGAGGCCCACCTTGAGTGGAAGGTAAGAAGGAGCCTAGGAGGTGACTGATTCCTATTCACAGACCACTCTGCCTCTAGCTGGGAGGGACCCTGGGAGGATTTCCCAGGCCTCTCTTTCCTCACCTGTCAAACAAGAGGTTGGACCAGCTGGCCCCTGAGATCATTGAGATTCTAGAGTTACGATCCTCTGGGCTCTCTGGACCTCAGTTTCTCAACTATAAAATGGGGTGTTGGACCAGTTGGCCTCTGAGATCTTTCTAATTATAAAGCTATGATCCTTAAACTCTCTGGACCTCAGTTTCCATATCTGGAAATTGCTGAAGTTCAAATGGGTGCCCTCATTGCCTCTTCCTTCTAATTCCTGTGATCCTTTAAGACTCTGAAGGGCAACGTTGAAGGAAAATAAGAAGTTGGGGGGAAAAAAAAAGTTAGCACAGAGACAGAAAGGAGAATCCAGAAGAAAAGGGAGGGTATTTGCTATCTGATATGCTTTAAAAAATAATCAATGTGAGAGCTGAGGATCCTCATTGTAATCTTGATTGCATAACCCCAGCAGTTAGGGGGAGAAAGGTGCCTCCGAGTGACTGCCCAATGTCAGCAGCTCAGGGCCTTGGGTCATTGCCTCTTTCTGATATAAGCCGGGGTGGCCTGGTAGAGCCAAGAACGGCTAGTCACAGAGAACCTGTCTGTAAACAGTCACGGCCAATGGGCCCAGGCCAAGCTTGGGGAGAAGGTAACACGAGGGAGAAAACAACTTATAGGAAGAGGAGGCCAGGAAGGCTTCTCAAGCTCAGGGGCTTCTCTAACAAGCCTCCTCCTCCAGATGATTTCAATAATCCCCGACACATGTGTTGTGACCCCTTGATGCAGTACAATATGTGTAACCAAATAAAAGATCTCTCCAGATTCAGAGATTTACTGTTTGTGATGGGAAAAGGCCAACCAGGTGACGTCATCTATATTCCGAATCTGAGCAGCTGCCAAGCCAGGGGATGTTTTGCCGGATAGAATGATCTTTTCCCCCTGCTTCTTCTTTCCTTTATGAAATGATATAAAGACTTTGGCATGGCTGGTGCCTTTTTAAAAATTTTACCTAAATAAGACAGTTGATTTAATATGTTTACAGATAGGAAATCCAAGTTGAATTTGACACCCAAGGGTCCGGTGAACCATATGACAGCGGTCATGTAGTTGTATTTGTCCAGTATAAAGGATGAAATGTCAACAGACTTTGTTGAACAAATCAAGAACTGTGGGAGAGTTCCTATTCTTAAACAGAGCAGCTCAGAAGAAGAAACAGTGGGCTGGACCCGGAAACTTGGAAGAGTTTTGGAAAACGGGTCCATGTCACACACACACACACACACACACACCACCTCCCCTTGTATTATTGCTCTAAAATCTTACAGTGCCAGGCATTGTGCTAAGCACTAATGGGAAAGGCAAAAACAGAGTCCCCTGGCCTCAAGAAGCTCATAGTCTAATGAGGGACACGATATTCAATCAACTATGAACATACATATGTATATGTGTATGTGTATATATACACACACGTACATGCACATATATTGTTTATAAGTATAATGTATATATGCACATGTAGAATCACATACTATATATATAATACACTCTGTGTATATATATGTATATATACACACACATATATATTTTTTTATATATATATATGTAATAAGAGGTATAAAAACAAATGTTCTTTGTAGGAGCTTCATTTCCCTACTTAGAAGAGATTTCTAAGACTCACTGAGGCATTACCCACTTCTTCCAAACTCCAGAAAAGAAATGGGTTGGAACCCTGTCTACACGTCTATTTCTCTGCTGCTCCAGAGGGTTTGGGGGCCCTCTTTTCCTTATGACATAAAATACCAACTCCCTTCTCTGGTGTTCAGAGCCATTCTCAGTCCTAGCCTAGTGAGTTCACAAGCATTTATTATGTGCTAGGTATGGTGCTAAGCTGGGGACAAGAAGAAACACAAATCCATGATTTCTTGCCCTCAAGGAGCTCATTCTAATGGGGGAGATGATATGCAAATAATTAGGAACATTCTCTCTCTCTCTGTATATATATATATATACATATATATATACACACATATATGTACATGTGTATATGTTATGTACTGACGGTGTGTATATATATGTAGTATGTACTGGTTTTATATATATAGCATTATGTACTGATTTTATATATATGCACATTTTATACTGATTTTATATATATGTATTATGTACTGATTTTATATGTATATATGTATTATGTACTGATTTTACATGTATATATGTATTATGTACTGATTTTACATGTATATATATATATATGTATTATGTACTGATTTTATATACACACACAATCACACACATATGTATACTGATTAAATGGAGGGTAATCTAATTGGGGAAGGTATTTACAGCTGGAAGGAATGGGAAAAATCTGCCTTCCTAACCTCAGTCCATGCTACTCCCCTTCACACACACTCTGGTCCCAGACAAGTGACCTGATTGCTGAAGTGGCCTCTCACCTACCTGCCTATATCCGGTTGTCACGTTGTCTCCCCCAGACTGTGATCTCCTTGAAAGCAGGGATTGTCTGTCCCCCTTCTTTCTATCTGATTAGCACAGTGCCCGGGCACATAATGGACAATAAGTGTTTACTGACTTGACTGCTCCCAATGTAAAGGGTGGGGGGCATGGATTACGCCACCCCACTCAAAAATGAGAATTACCTTGTTAGGTGAGATCACTTCTTAATGGATTTAGTCGATTAAAGCTAGATGTGAACAAAGACCTGGACACCTGGGTCAAAGACATTTCCATTAGGTGCTCTACGTTATGTGAAGGATTTAGTCACATCCTGAGGAAATTGTATTTTAAAAAAAGACAAGGACCAGAAGCTAGATTAGAACCAGAGAGATTGTGAGGGTCTGATCATGGAGAGCTAGGAGGGTGGCTGAGAAGCTGAGCTGGAAAGGCTGGGCAGTCCTGGAACCAGGGGAGAAGAGAGGGCTATAGAACGTGGGCTGTGGAGAGACAGCAGGCTAAGTCAGCCTTGGGCTCACCTTCTCAAAGACCCAGGGAATTTCCAAGAAAAGCTCCTTTCCCTGACTTCCTCTCCGGTCTTTCCTCTTTCTCAGAATAATGTGTGTCAATGCCTACAATAAAATATACAGGATTACAAAAGAAACCGAATATATTGAAATTCAGCTATCATAGTTAAAATAATAAACAAGTCCAGGGACGCCGGGGTTAGCAGCCTTGCCTGATTAGTAATACCAATAGTACTAGTCATTTCCCATTGCACAAAACATGATGGTCAGGCTGGCAAAGGCTTAGCCCAGGGACTGAAGGTCTGCACATCTATCGGGGAGTCAGAGAAACAGTCAAGAATTGCCCAGGGACAGCCAGGGCACAGAGCAGACACACAAAGACTTTGAGTTTTCTTTGAGTTTTGTTTTTGCATTGACTCGTAGCAGTGGGTGTGTTACTATTTTTATAAACTATACTTAATTCTGGATGGAAGGCTATGCCTCTCTCTGCCTGGCCAAATGCCTGCATTACCTGGTCAGGGCAAGGATGGGTGGGTGGGTGGGTGTGTTTGGGCCAGGGGTGGTGCGTGTGTATGGTATGAATGCTAACAAGGTTCCCAGAGCAGAATAATCAGGGTAGATTCGCTTCTGAGGGCCTGGCCTGGGGTTTTTTTTGGTTTGTTTTTTAAATTCACTTGATGTTCAGCACATATCTTTCCCCCATTTGTGGGGGGCTGGGGAGAAAAGGCTGGATTTGCATGTGCAGTGTTTCAAAACTTTGTTCCCTGTATTTATTTACCAGCCTGAGTTATGTAACTTAACCGTGGATGTCACGGCTGAGGGCAGCTGGTGGAAATACTTCAAAAGCTGTTTATTTCGTGGTACCTGGCTTGTCGTTATCTGAAGTCCTTCCTAGGTGGCCTTGGCTTAGCAAGGGTAACTTTCAGAGGGGTGTGCCCATCCCAGAGTGCTTGCAATTAACCTGGCAGCACCAGTAATTAGTGCCAACGCTTTCTTTTGGAATTATGCTAGAGACTAAAAGCCAAAAATTGTTTGGAACCCAGAGCTTAGGAGTCCAGAAGGCAGGAAGCGATTCAGAGGGACACCTGTTTCTGGTCTGGGTGACCTCAGCCACACAGTTTCCCCAAACTTTCCTGAGGCTGTAAGGGGGAAACAGTTTTTAGGGAGAAGAAATCATGTCCTTGTTAGATGGAGCCAGCCAGGCCCATGGGATGGAATCCTGGACTGTTGGCCGTCCGGAGACCTCATTTCCAACCCTGGCTTTGAGACTCACTAGCTGGGCAATCTAGGACAGGATGCTTAGATTCTTCATCTTTAAAATGAGTATGGTAATATAATAACTCTGTAGATACCGTGGGAGTCAGTGTGACACGATGGAGAAGACAGGGCAGATGGAGCCAAAAGACCATGGGTTCAAATCCCACTTGCTACTTACTACCTGTATGTTTGACTTTGATTCCTCATTGTAAAATGAGGAAGCTGGGCTAGGTGACCCCTAGGTTTCCTTCAAGCTTCAAATCTATGATTCAATAATCCTATGACCTCTATCAGAGCGTTACGAAAACAAACTGTCAATTTTAATGTAATATGAGATTTCTAGGAATGAGGAAGGCTGAGATTCAAATCCCTCTTCTGATATAGTACAGATACTGGATTGCATTCAGTTGCCACCTCTTCCTCTTGCTGAGAGTATGACTTTGAGGCAAGTGAACCTCTGGGAGCCTCAGTTTCCCTACCTGTAAATTCTTTCTGTGGCATCATTTTTGTTTTAGATGGCTGCCTTACAGGTAGCCCCCATATTAGGAGACTCCAATGCCATGGCACATGCTTTGTTGGTGCTAATCCAACAATGTATGAGGCAGGGCCTTGCAGGGCTCAGCCCTCAGAGAGAACCTCCAAGTTCCTTAGAAATCTAACACAGACTTGTGGCAGTGAGAAAGGGAACCGAATTCAAGCCAGATTGTGCAATGATTCCTCTTATTATGACTTGATTGCATCCTGTATGGGTAAGGTCAGAGCCGGGGTCAGACAGCATTACCTCCATCCTGATTTAGCCAATAGGACTCTTTCAAGTTTACTTGGAAGCAGACATGTTTGTAAACTTGAGACAGCAGAAGGGATATTGGGTTGGGAATTGGAGGACCTGGGTTGGGAATGAAGCTTTTGAAGGCAGCCACATTTTTCTTTTTCTTTTTCATTGAACTCTTAGTACTTAGGTCAGTGCCTGGTACACAGTAGGTACTTAATGAATGCTTTATCGATTGATTCATTGGCTGATCAATCTCTAAAATGAAACGATCAGACTAATTAAATTATCATTAGAGTTCCTTCTGGCCCTAAATCCTAGATGAGCATGCTGGTTTACTTCCCCCTTCTGGGCCTGGGTTAATTCATTTGTAAAAACTGCGAGATGTGACCAAATAAGTCAAAGGATCATTGAGCAGGAACAGGAAGGGGCCGTAGACACCATCTGACCCAACCCCTCATTTTATAGAGGGGAACCAGACCAAGTGATTTATCCAAGGACACACAGGGAACATGTGTCAGAAGCTGGATTTGATCCCACATTTCTGACTTTCCAATCATGGCTATTTCCTCTATATCACATAGTTCAAATTCCCCTTCTGATCTCCCCCCACCCTCACATCAAAACCCAACTTTGTCATTATGTTGACAAGAAAGGGTTGCATGCCCATATAGAACAGCCCCCATTCCTAGGCAACCAGCCATGGCTGGAAGCTTAGCTAATCATTTTCTTCCCTCAAGCCAGGGACTAGTTCCCAGGTATAAAGGGATATGGACTCTTGGACAGACTTTCTCATCGAAAGCCCTACCCTTCCAGGGCTCCCGTACCTCACCTCCTCCATGATCTTTGTCCCTGGTCCTGATGGGCTGGTTGCCATGGACACAGTACCACCAAAGTGCACGTTTTAGGTCCTGCTCTCCCTGCAGAGTTTTATGCCATTTGGCAAAACGGCTATGACCAAATGGATGTGGCATGTTTTCCTTGCATCTGTCAAGTAGATTCAATTAGCATTTCAGCCACTGGGAAAAACAAAGCCAATGTGCATATTGACCAAATTGAGCATGGCCTATGCCCTCGCTATGATTTGATTCATTTTATTTCATGGAACATTTATTAAACACCTGCCATTGAATGAGCTAATATTTGTAAAAAGTGCTTAGCATAGTGCCTGTCACATAGGAGGTAAGTACTACATAAATGCTTAACCCCAAATCACTCTGGCTTTCACTGATTGGCCAACAATAGGTCCCAGGCCAATCCCTGCTTGGTCTTTGTTTGGGCCCTGATTGGCTCAGAATGAATGTAAATAGCAATAGTTTATGTTTGGGTCAGAAACCCCGAGGGTCTTTCCCTCCCAGACATTTTTTTTAATTTTTATTTTATTTATATTTTTTGAGAAGAGGTAAAGAGGCTATTCTCTGCTTCATTGATTATTAAGTCTTAATCACTGAATGGGCGTTGCCTCGGTCAAATTAAGACCTGTTGAAGATCTTAGCTTGAGAAGGCCAAGGTCCCCCACTGCATTGTGGGCCATCTCCACTTGTACTGATCTATATCTGGCCACTGGACCCAGATGGCTCTGGAGGAGAAAGTGAGGCTAGTGATTTTCACAGCCCTCCCTTACTTAAATCCAAGTCACTTGCATGTCATGGCATCACCTCCCTGATGTCATGGTCCTCTTCAAGAAGGAAGGACAAACAGCAGCAGTAATTTCCTTGCTATGTGCCAGGGACTGTGTTAGGCAATGAGGATAGATACAAAGACCAAAAGAAAATCCCTTCCCTCAAGGAGTTTATATTCTGACAGGAAGGACACAATATATATGCAGATAAGTAAATACAAAATACAATTTTCAGTACTCAAAGTTACAAAAATCATTTTAAGAAGGAGAAAGCCCTAAAAAAATAAAGATGAAGGAAGGCATCATGGAAAAGGTAGCACTTGAGCTATGCTTTGAAAGCAGCTAAGAAGTGAAGGTCTCCTGTGTTCCAGATATGGGGGACGACCTAGAACAGAGGTTGTTGAACTTGGGTTCATGAATTCCTTTTTTTTTAATAGTTTGATCGCTACATTTTGCCATAATTGGCTTCCTTTATATAATTCTGTATGTTTTATTTTATGCATTTAAAAAGATTGCTCTGAGAAGAGGTCTGTAGGCTTTACCAGATTGCCAGAAGGTCCAGGGCATTAAAAACCCTGACCTAAACAAAAATACTTCAGCAGGAGGTGGTAATGGACCCTAGACACAACCTGCCAGGAGGAAAACTCATACAAATCCTCCCCTTTCTTCTCCCTCCACCGACTAGCAGATTAAATTATCTTCTCTCTTAATATGTGGTCACTGTCGCCATGGACATGGAGCTCTCAACATATAACTTCGGCCCCTGGTCTCGGCAAACTTTCCTACCACACGGGAAAACTGTTGACTGAATGGATGCAGGGTGTTTTTGCAGCTGTCGAAGAGATTAAAAGAATATGGGGAACTAAGCATTTCAGCAACTGAGAAATATGAAGACAATGTGTTTATTGACCAAACTCTCTGTCCTCAATTCAACTCTCAAGACTCAACCACTCAAATGGATTAGTGATCTCATCAATGTGGGTATGTCATCCCCAAATGGGAGCAGCTGGAGATCCTCAGCATCTACAGGCAATCCATCTTCAGCCTCCATTCTATACACGGTCTTCTCCATGACTTTTGGTGAGCAGTCAGCTCCCTGGTTTATTCCATGAGTGGCATTAACAATACCCACCCAGCTTCTCTATGCTAGAATATCTTTCAAATTAGCTTGTATAATTTTCACAAATGCATTAGAGATAACTTGTTGAAAGAGAGTCTTTCAAGGTGGTGTTTTGCTCGACCAAGCTTAGTCAGAAGCAAACACAAGTGGAATCTTGTATTCTCTCTGTCTTCCAGTCAATTGTGTGATTGTAAAGATGTGGGGCCTATGGAGGACTATGAGTCACAAAAGCTTGCCTGTTCCCCTTTAATACAATCATCAATGGTGTCTTCCATGCCTGTGCACATTACTCTCACGAATATTTGTCTAGCCATAAAAAGAGAAGCAGCATGGAGAAGAGGAGGAAAAACTAGACTTGGAGCCAGGAAGACTTGGGTTCAGGTTCTGCCTCTGACATATCCTGGTGGTGTGACCCTGATCAACCACTTGACCTTTTATTATTGTAGGCAACTCTGTAAGACAATACATTGCAAAGAAGGTTCTGACTGCTTTGGGAGATAGAAAAGGAGTTTTCTCACCTGGGAGTTCCTGCACCAAGTAAATCAAAGTGGGATCTTGTATTCCCCACAGCTTTCATTTTTGTGATTGTTAAAAAGTAGTCTATTCCTACAGATGAGGAAAATAGGCATATGGGTCATCTGTCATTAACATTCTCTTAGAGGTCATTTTTGGGAATTAGTAAGGTCCAAGATTTTTTTCATATGTTCAAAATCTTTCTTTTCTTCCAATACTTTGAGAATCAGCCCCTCAATGCCCTCAAGGTTGGGTCATCTTTCAGCAGCAGATCTCTTCAGGATATAATCGGTTCGTTTCTACTGGATCGTTTTCCCATTTGTGTCTTCTTTTCTACTTTGTCCCTATGAATAACCAGCATTGCGACGTTAGATGCCCAATGGGACAGCTCCACTATCCTTAATGGGGAAAAGAATGTGTGATAAAAATCGCTGAAAAGCATTTCCGTCTTGCATCTCTTTGGTCTCCTCCCTTCTTCTCCATCCTTGGACATTCTCAGCATGGTTTTGAGGCCTCTCACCAGACTTACCTTAAACTCATTGCTTCCTCCACTGTTTTTCTCTGTTAATGAGGCAATACTGCTCGTGAGCGTCCCCCGTGCTTGTCTGTCAGATCTTACAAATGAAATTAAATTCGAAACAGGTGTTACCTGGGTGCCTATTTCTCTGTGCTTGACAAAGTAAGGCAAACATTTCCAGACTAAGGTGGTTTGAAACTCTTTTCCTCTCCTTATGGCAATTGATTTACATTAGTTAAACATTTGTATGGAACTGACTTCCTTTCCTCCATCCATTATTGTGCAACAACTTCTTTTTGCAAATAGGCTAGGTTGAGATGATTTTAATTATTACCTAGATCTTTTATTTCTGCTTTTTTAAAGAATCATTTTTCTAACTTTGAATTCATTTTGATCTTCTTTTTCCCTGACAAGCCAGCGGTCTAATTGTACAAAGGAGGGATGTAAGAATCATTCCCTTATCTGTAATGAATTATTCTGTTGTTGCTGTTTAGTTGTTTCAGTCATGTTTGACTCTTGGTGACCCTAATTGGGGTTTTCTTGGCAGACATACTGAAAGGATTTGCCATTTCCTTCTCCAGTTCATTTTACAGATGAGGAAACTGAGGCAAACAGGGCTAAGTGACTTGCCCAGAGTCACACAGCTAAGTGTTTGAGGCCAAATTTGAGCTCAGGAAGATGAGACTTCCTGACTCGGTGCCTGATAGTCTGAGCTACCCAGGTGTAGAAAATGAGTCATTTTCCAACTGTTAAAATAAACTTCATTTCTTCTTCTTCCTTCTCTTTCTCTTCTTTTTTCCTTCTCTTTTTCCTGATTTTTCTCCTTTTTTTCCTTTACCATTGACAGCTAAGTGGCACAACGGATCCAATGCTGGACCTGAAGGCACCAAATCCTGAATTCAAATGTGACCTCAGACGTTTGCAGCTGTGTGACCTTGAGCGAGTCAGTTAACCTCTGCCTGTATGACGGAGACAATGGCACCAACCTCCCCAGATCGTTGTGGGGGTAAAGCAAGACAATCTTTATAAAACACTTTGCAAACTTCTAAGCATTATAAATTCTAGCTGCATTTCTCGAGGAAAGTTTTCATGCTGTATAGTCAGAAAGCTTCCGTGTAATCTGTGAGTCCTCGACCACGCTCATTCCATACTACTCAACAGTATTTTCTAACACGTTTTTCACTGTCCTCACCCATCCCTACCTACCTTTGCATCGAAGTCAATGAATATCCGAGTGCATGTGGATTTCATTTGGAGGGTCTTACCGAGTTCTTCCTGGAATTTCCTTGTCTCTTCATCCCTGGCAACAGATGTAGACACTTTGGAGGCATGATAAAGCCATGGCTTCATGGGGGCATTTGTTCATCTCATTTCACACTTTCCCAGTAATTATTTGCAAAAAGACCATCATGAAAATAATTGCATCTCAAGAAAAGAAATAACTCTGCCGACACCTTTATTTACCCCTTCAGGAGATCCAGCAGTCCTTTCCCCATTTATTTGTAACTCCTTTCTTCCGGATTCCCCCACAGAGAACATATCAGTATTGATAGGATTCAATTTTTCCAGCAAAACTTGCAATCATTCATCATGGGAACCAAGCTCTCCCATTTGGAGTATCCACAGCTAACTTAATAATAATAGCTAGAACTTCTGTTGTACTTTACAAATGTTCATCTCATGTGATCCTCACAACAACCTTGTGAAGTAAGTGCTGCTATCATCCCCAATTGACAGATGAAGAAACTGAGGCAGAGAGATGGTGGTCAAGCGACTTGTTCAGGATCACACAGTTAGGAAATGTCTGAGCCATGATTTGAATGCAGCTCTTCCTGATTCCTCCCATCTGGAAAACTCGCATCCAATGCCCTCGCTGTTCCCAAACTGACCCTTGAAAAATAAAAAGCTAAACCATGTGAAAGAAGTCATGCCTCCTACCAGAAGACTAGATGCCTCTAGGCATTCTCAGATTGTTTTTGTTTTGTTTTCCCCCCGGGGGTGGCATTTCTCTTTGGAAGTTCTGGGATTTTTACTTTCTGTGAGTCCCTAAAGATAACCGCCAGGTAAATCAATCTTGAATTCTTCACATCAGGTTGAATTTCCACTTCAAATTAGCTCGATCCAATTCACCAAGTGGTTATTAAGCCCTACTATGTGCTAAGCACTGTGCTAGGGGGTGCAAAGATGAACTAAAGAAACTGCCCTCACAGAGTTTACATTCACCTTTATATCATACTTCTCATTGTATAAAGAAAACCAAATATTACGTTTTGATCTCAAAAGCTCTTCTTGTAGGGGAGGAAACAAATACAACAAAGCTACAATAGCCGTGGGATATTATCCTGTGTTGAATCTTGAAGCTGCTGGAAGACCTCACTTCAAATTCCTCCTCACACATTACCTGTGTGACTCTGGACAATTCTCTTAATTTCTGTGTGCCTCAGTTTATCCATCTGTAAAATGAGAGGATTGACCTTGATCCTCCAAGGTCTTTTCTAACTCCAGAGCTATGATTCCATGAAGAGGTTAATAACTTACTACAAAACAGAATGGGGAATATCTTCCCTGGAAGAAACGCTAAGGGGGAAAGGTTGTCTTTAGTGCCCTTTCTCTGTCCTTCTGGCCTCGCAGCAGTTTCCCAGGATCCATGGCATCCCTAGGATTCCCAGAGTACCCTACCAGTAGTCCATCTTCTGGTCTCCTCCTTCTTATCCTTATTCTCTTGTTCTGCATCCCATTCCTTTAAGATCCGGATCTAAGGCTGCCTCTTGCAGGAAGCAAGGTGGCACATACAAATTAATGGAGGTGGGAGGTAGAACGACAGAACCCAGGAAACAGCTAGCAAGCCTATTTGGGAAGAATGCAGAGTGCACAAAGGGGAGACTTGTGAAATATGGATGTGTGGGTAGCTTGGGGGAAGAATTGGAAGACCTTGAATGCCAAGCTGTGGAACTTGGATTTTATACTTCAAGCAATAGGGAGCCATCAAAAGTTTTTGAGCAGGAGAGTGACAGGATCAGAGAATAATTAACAGGTAAAGAAGTTGGACGATGATTCATGGAGATGGTAGGTCATGAGGTAGGCGACAGGAAGAATATCTGGCTAAGCAGAAAAGGCCGTCCAAGTGGGGGAAATAGCACTGGTCAGGAAGACATTGTCCACTTTCCGCTGTTTCTCCTCCTTAATTCTTGAGAAGATGCTGTCTTAGCCCTTGGTTTTCACATCAGATGTTGCCAAAAACCAGTGATGTCACCGTGCCAAAATTCTTCCAAAGTTACACAGGCTACGAACGCCGCTCCAAGATACATACACACCGTCGATGTGTTTATTCCCACAATTCACGGTTTCCCTTGTGTTGGCGCCACAGTTGTCAAAGCAACCAGAGGAATTAAGGAAAAACTTGAGGCGATGCCAGGGGCCTCATGACGTCCAGGTCTGGTGACCAAGGAGACAGGCTGTTCCCCCAGGAGTTTGCATCTGAACCTTGCTTGATCCCACGAGTGGGCCTCGGCAAGTCTGCACATCCAAAGGGGAGGAGAGGATGCCCACTGCCTGGCACAGCATATCCGTGCATCTTCTGTTCTTCTGGTAGGAGTCCTCTAAGGCCAAACACCCTTTTCACCTCTCCACACATCAACAAACAAAAAGGCCTGAATTTCAACAAAAGTTTCAGCATAAACATCGGAGAGCCCTGAACTCTGTATTTTCTCAGCCTGCCTCAGGGTTAAAAGCACGAGTGTGTTTAGGTTTCCAGCAAGGGCCATTGCTAGACATTACTCATCGCTACACAAGCAAACCGGTTTGGTAACGTTAGTGATGTCAAATGTAAATGTTTTTGTTTAGTTTTTGAGTCAACAAATAAACTGTTTGATTATATGGGAACCACGGCATTAGAATGTTTCTGAGACAGAAACCCCAGACCTTTCTAAGTGCACATTATATGCATGCACATGTGTGTGATGGCAGCTAGAGAGACGGCCTCAGAGCAGGAGGCTATGAGTTCAAATCCTGTCTCTGAGACTTGACAGGATGACGCTGGGCAAGTCCCTTGGATTCCCTCATGGGCAAGGCAGCTCAAAGGCTGGTGGATCTAAGGCTGCAAAGGATCTCAGAGACCATCTGATCCAAGCCTCTCAATTTCCACATAAGGAAATTGAAGTTCAGGGGGCATAATTTTACAACCGGGCCTAAGATCCACACATTCTCAGTTCTGGCTTTTGGGCTGGGTGGTCTAGCCAAGAGCGGCATTGTGTAGAGCCAAGAGTGTTAGAAGTAAAATCAGAAGACCTGAGTTCATATCCTGGCTCTTTTGTTTAGTAACTAGATGAAGTTGGACAAATCACTTAAACTTTCCTTATATATAAAATTAGTCAGCTGAACGTTACAATGGATAGAATTCCAGAATTTGGAGTCAGAGGACCTGAGTTCAAATTCTACCTCAGATACTTTTTAGCTGTGTGACTGTAGGCAAACTACCTAAATCACTCTGTGCCTCAGTTTCCTCATCTGTAAATTGGGGATAATAATGGCACCTACCTCGCTGCGTGGTTGTGAGAATGAAGGGAGTTAACATGTGGAGCGCTTTGTAAGCCTTAAAACATTATACAGAATAAGGGGAGTGGAGTAAATGATCTCTAAGGTCTAAATCTATGATCTGTGAAGCCCTTCCCATCCTTTGGACTCAGTTTCTTATCTGTACAAGGAAAACCCTACAAAGGGCTTGGCTTCAGTTATGCAGCAAGGGAAGGGTATAACTGGGTCCAGTGTATAGCCTTCTTGGTCCCAGGCTGGTGGTCTCCCCTCAGACTTTCCCCTCTTCTCACTTCCCTGTTACCGTCAAGAAAAGCACCTTCCCCCCAGTCACGCAGGCTCACAAAGGTGGCATTATCTTCTAATCCTCGCCTGCACTCTCCCCTCCAATCCAATCCCTTGTCAAATCTTGGTGTTTCTACCTTCACAGCATCTTTCCTATAATCCCCTTCTCTCCTCTGTGACTGTCGCCATCTTAGTTCAGACTCCCATCCTTCCTTGCTGGGATGTTGCAGTAGCCTGCTGGTCAGTCTCCTTGCCTCAGATGTGTCCCCTTCCCCCTCATCTGCCAGGGATCTTCCTGAGTGTGATCCCATCCCACTGCCCCCTCTCTCCAACACATATACACACTAAAGAAACGCCTCAGGGACTTCCTCTGTGTGATACACATTCCTTCCCAACCTTGTCCCCTACCCACTTTTCCTTCATTCCCCTCTGAATGCTTTGCACTCTATTTACACTGGGCCTTTGGCTGCTCTGCACAGGGAGCACTCCATCTCCGGACTCTGCAACTTTACACTGGCCATGCCCAGCACTCACGCTCCTCACCTCAGCACACCCCCTGGGGTCCCGGCAAGTCTTAGCCTCCTTCTACAGGAAGCCTTCTCCAATCCCCCAAATGCTGGCATCTTCTTCCCTCCACTATCTCCAGCGCATCCTCTTCATAACTTGTTTCTACATGGTTTTCTTATGGTGTCTCCCCCATTAGATCCAGAGCTCCATCAGAGAAGGCTCTTTCTGCCTAGCGCATAGTAATTGCTTAATAAATGCTTTTAGACTGACTGTTGTCTTCTCCTGATCCAGCTCTGTTTAGTGTAAGGGCCATGATAATAGCCCCCAGCCCATGACTTGGTTATGCCCCCTAAGAAGGAACCCTCCCCCTGGCAATGGATCAGTCACTGGCCACTCACTGGGCCAAACTGGTTATGTGTGGGTGACAACAAACTTAGTGGAATGGAGACCACCCAAGCAAACAAAGACTGGTCCTCCTTGGAGCAGAACGAGGAGACAGGAGAGGGTGGGCTCTGCTCGCTTTAGCTGTGCTTTGGCTTCAGAGTGGAGAGTCAAGAGTGTGAGAACTGGAAAGGGCCTTAGGGAAGGGGGAGGAAATGAGCATTTCCATAGTACCTACTCTGTGCCAGGCACTGTTGTAAATGCTTCACAACCATTATCTCATTTGGTCCTCACAACACACCCATTTTATAGTTTACCCCCATTTATCACCGTTTTATAGTTCAGGAAACTGAGGCAAACAGCTTAAGTGACTTGCCCAGGGTCACTCAGATTTGAGGCAAAATTTGAACTCAGCTCTTTCTGACTCTAGGCTAAGCACTCTGTGCACTGTGGTGTTACCAAGTCACCTTAGGAAATGGAATATTGAATGTCAGAGCTGGGAGGGGCCTGAGAACAGGGAATGTCAGAGCTGGGAGGGGCCTGAGAACAAGGGATGTCAGAGCTGGGGCGGTCTTAGAGCCCTCCCAGTGTCAGAACTGGTAGATAACATGGGATTTTCAAAGGAACTTAGGAAATGTAACATTCTGATTGCGAATTATGTTCCTTTGCCCGTGTTCGAAGGAACCTATGCTTTTACTTCCTGTGTGTCAGACTCTGGGGTAGAGAGAAGAACAAGGCGATTCCCACCCTCATGGAGCTTCTAATCTAGCCAGGAAGGAGCGACATGTAACTGTGGAGCAAAATTGCAAGGCCATAAGGTGAATATGGGGGTCCAGCAGAGGGAAAAGTCCTAACAGACACGGGCTAAGAGAAGAGTCATCCATGGCGGCCCTGAGTTAGGCTTAGAAGAGTAGACGGAATCTCGGCTCAGACACTCACCGACCCCACAACGCTGGGCGAGCCCCAAATTCTCTTGGATCCTTTGCTCATCTATACTTACCCTATGTACCTTACAGGCTCATAGACTTTAGGGCTGAAAGGTACCTAAGGTTGTGAGTCTAACGCCTTGCTTTTATAGAAGGAGCCAAGGCCAAGAGAGCAGAAATGATTTGCCCACAGGGACATAAGAAGCAAGTGACAAAGTTAGGATTTGAACCCAGGTTTTCTGACTCGGAATCCAGGGCTCCTTCCTCTAAACCAGGGGTGGGGCACCTGCGGCCTTGAGGCCACATATGGCCCTCCAGGTCCTCAAGTGCACCCTTTGACTAAATCCAAACCCACACACTAGCTCTAAACGATGGCATTGTCCTGAGGTAGGAGCTTTGTAAGCTTTAATACACTGCTCAAAGCTTCCCAACAGTGAGAGCTGCTCCAAAGAGGAATGGACTTTCCTTCCCTGAAGCTAGGTCTTCTAGTGGGAATCAGGTGAGGAACATCAGGGATTCTGGGTCAGATACAGACTGGCGTCGGTGATTTCTGAAACTGTGTCATTCTCAAATAATTCTTATTAATTAGATTCATTATAATATGAGAAGTGTCAGGACATGTTGGATTGAGTGTTGGGCCTGGACCATGACATCTCACTTACGAGCTCTGTGGCTTTTCACCTGCTTCAGTGCAAAATGGGGATATTAATGGGACCAGCCCTAGGGGTTTATAATGAAAATTGAATGAATTCACTCACATAAAGTGTTTGAAAAGCTCAGAGGGCAGTGGAAACAAGCAGGTTAGGTTCTCCATTGTTTGAAGGGATGCCTGCATGGGTGAGAGGACAGGCCCACTCCAGTCCTGGAGAGGATCCTGTGATTACTGATCAGGACACACGGCGCTTGTTCTGAGCTTCTTCGTGGCCAACGTGGGACTCTGCTGGACTCTGCCTGTTTGTTACAGAAAAGTTTTATTTTTGTTATCTTTAATGATCATTCAATGGGGAGAGTGGAGAGATCATTAATGCTTTTAAGCTTCTTTAAGCTTTTTTCTTTTGTTGTTCATCGTTGCCTTTGTGCTATGCTTAGTATTAGAGATACAAGGCAGGCAATTGATAAATATTTACAGACTGAAATTCAATGGAATTACTAGATATAAAGTGACAGTAAGTAACAAACAAAGGTTTGCAAAGTGTTTCACATCTCATTTGATTCTCACTAAGACCCTGTGAGGTAGGTGTGATTACTGACCCCCTTTGACAGATGGGTCAGTTGAGTGACTCGCCTCAGTGTCCCCAGAGCTAGTAAGGATCTGAGGCAGAATTCAAACCCATAATTTCCTGCCTACAATGACCCCCACCATACCCACCCCTTCAGGGTTTGGCAGGTCAAAACCTTGCCTCTGACAGTTAGCCGCATCACCCTACATGAGTCATTGGTCCACTATGGGCCTCACCTTCCTATTATGTAAAATAAGGATGTTGGACTAAATACGGTCGGAGGTCCCTTCTCTCTAAATCTGCAATGCTGGGGATCTCGCTTCTTGAGCCTGTCTCCTTGAGTGGGCCCGTTCCCACAGAGCTGCCATCCTTCTGTTCTGCAAGAAGTTAGCTCAGCCTGGGCAGGGCAGGCATGCTGGAAGGGAGCCCTCCTCTTTGTCAGCGGGGGAAATGGTTGGTTTGACCACCCAGGCTAGAGCCATTGGCTGAGGACTTCAGGCCCTGCTCAGAGAGGGACTCATTGGTGGGGTTGGTGAGGGGTGAGTCTGAGGGAGCTTGAAGCCCTGGCGCATCTAGAGCCCACGTGTCCAGGCCAGGCCTTTGGCTGAGTTCACGACCCTCCTTACTCTCTGTGTTCCCCCTCTAATAAGATGTTCTTGTGTCTATATTCTGTGGTCTGTAAACCAAAACCAAGTTTGTGCAACACTGAAGAGATCTTTGCTAAGATAGCTTTGCGTTTACAGTGCTTCAGTTTCTCTTTCTAGTAGCAGAGGAAGAAAAGAGGAGATGGGCTCTTTCCTTCTCTACGTACGCCTTTAGCATCTTTTCTGTTCAATGCTTCCATTTCATTTTCCTGGAGATGGAGGATGGGGAATGCAGAGCACACCTGGGGCCTACCTGGGGTTGGAGAGCACACCTGAGGCCTACCTGGGGATGGAGAGCACACCTGAAGAACATCCAGCATATGGTGGGAAAAATCACTGAGCTGGAAGTCCTAAGACCTGACTTCTAGGCCTGATTCTGCTGCTGCTACTGAATCATAACTCACAGGGCATTCAGTAGAATGGAAGTTCCTTGAGGGCAGAGATTGGTTTAGGGGGAAGGAGGTGTCTATCTGTCTATCTACTTTTTATCTTTTCATCCCCAGTCAAGCCAAGACACCTGGCGGGGACTTAAAAACTTGCTGCTGGATTAATAAAACACTTGGAGGTGCTTTATTCAAAGTTGTTTATTTTTTTGCTTGATTATGAATATTTCCGTTTTATTTGGAGAGAGCAGTTTGACTGATGGGGTTGGAAGTCAGATAGAAGAGGTTTAGAAGGCAGTGAGGGGAGAGGACATGGAGGCATTGATTGCCATCTTTTCTCCTCCAACATTCTCCTTCCCACACTCTGCCTTTCTGAAGACAGCTCTAACACTCTCTGTTCCCTGTTCTTTCTGTCGTTGTGTTATGAAGGCCCTTCCAACTTCCAACCCTCTGGTTTTTTGAATCGTCCATGGCCAAACATCTTTGTCAGATGGAGCTCCACTAGGCCTGTGCCAGACACATAGTTGGTGGTTGATAAGCACTTCTGGAATTGAATTCTCCAGAAAGCAGATTGGTATTTCATGTTCAAATGCCTGTGTTTGAGGGTACCAGTGGTAGAGACTATGTTCAGCCACTAACTCCTACTACAAAGAAGGAAATTATCTATTAACTTAATAACAGGCTACTATGGGTTGTGTAGCAACAGCGTCAAATCAATTTGGCCTGCGTGGCTGATGGGCCTGAAGCTAATGTAAACTTCCCCCCCATTCCCTAGCAAGCTGCCAACTCTGATCTCATGGCCCCTTGGCTGGGCCTTTCCCCTGTTTGATAGTTTGTGGGCAGCTGCTGCTTTCCCAACTGATAGACCCCAAGCCAGAGTATACAGATAAGGACCTGCATTTCCCACGGAGAGAATCAGGGATGATCGCCAGCCTCCCAGGCCCCCTGATGCCCAGGGAAGCGGGCACCAGTCTAGAGATCTCTGTTCCTGCCACAGCTGCACATCTCTGTCTTTATCACCCACATTCCTGGGTTGACAAGTGATTTAGAACCTGAGCGTGGAATCACTCGTGGATGAATCAGGCCTCTGTGTCAAGTGCAAGAGCAGGAAATTAATGAGAATGCCAACTGACATGATCTATGGCACCGTATGCTCATTAGGTAGCATTAGCTTCCAGCCAAATGCTCTTCTGACAGCTACTGGGGGGTGGGATTCCTGATGGCCACCAATTCCCACTCTGTACAAGCCTGGGAAAAGACAGGGGTTGGGGGGTGGGGAGGGGCATTCGCCAACTATTCAGTTCAGGGCCTTCCAAATGTCTGGTTAGTCTCCCCCTGACAACATGAGAGTAGGCATTCAAGGCCCTCATCTGGTTGGCACTTCTCTGTGCAGTGGACTATGAGCCATTCTGTATTATATATAAAAGAATTATTCTGAGTTTTGTCTATTACATTATGAAATATTCCTCATGGAGATAGATATAGAAAGAAAGGGCCAGGCCTGCCAAGCCGGGAAGACTCGTAGTACGGTCATGATCACCTGCAGTAGGTAGTGTGTCTGCTGACCAAGAATCAGCCTGTCTAGGACTGAGAAGCAGAGCACCACGTTGGACAAAGAGGGAGGGATTTTTCAGGCGTGACAACTTTTGAAGTTGGTCTATTGACCGGGGTGGGGAACCTGCAGCCTTGAGGCCTCATGTGGCCCTCTAGATCCTCAAGCACAGCCCTTTGACTGAATCCAAACTCCATGGAACAGATCCCCTTAATAAAAAGAATTTGTTCTGTAAAATTTGCACTCAACCAAAAGGCCACACCTGAGGACCTAGAAGGCCACATATGGCCTCAAGGCCGCAGGTTCTCCACCCCTGTAACAGTCACAGAGGGGCTGGGATATGAGGGTAAACAGGATGCAGGTAAATTAACAAGCTTGAAATGCGGATATTGTCTCTATGTAAGTCTATGCCTTTCCCTCTAATGTCATCATACATCTAGATGTATTTATCTAGGCAGATAGATCACCAGGCCTGGAGTCAGGAAGACCTGAGTTCAAATCCAGCCTCAGACACGTACTAGCTGCGTGACCCTGGGCAAATCACTTCACCCTGTTTGCCTTAGTTTCCTCATCAGTAAAATGAGCTGGAGAAGGAAATGGCAAACCGCTCCAGTATCTGCCAAGAAAACCCTAAATGGGGTCATGGAGAGTCAGATACAACTGAAATGACTGAACGACACTCTGTATGTGTCTTATGTTTCCTCCAAGAGACTGCAAGCTCCTTGAGGCAAAAACTGTGCTTTTGTCTTTCTTTCTATGTCTAGCTCTATCATGGGGCCTGACTCATTGCAGTGACAAGGCCAGTGGGCAGACCTGTGATATCCCAGGTATAGGCAATTCCTAGGGTGAGGAAATGTCCTCTCCCAATGTAGGGCAGAAGTTTCCCAGCAATTTAAAGTCTTAGGACAGTGCTGGGGCACTGAGAAGTTAAAGGACCTGCCCCAGCTAACAGCTGTTATTCATAGGCAGTACTTGAACCCAGGTCTTCCCGAAACCAAGGCCAACTCTCTATTTACCGGGCCATGTTTCCTTTCTGGTGCATAGTGAACACTCAATAAATGCTATTGGTTGATTACCCAAAAACCAAACTGTGAACTCCCAGGCAACAGGGTGCCTATCTAAGCGAACCTTTGCACCACTCCTAATCTAAAGCACAAACGTTTATGAAGTGCCTACTATGTGCCAGGCACCGCGCTAAATGCTTTACAATCCTCCTGTCTGATAGGAGGCATTGAATAAGTATTTGGTAGATTTATAAATTATTATAATTATAAATAATCATTATATCATTATTATGTAATTACATAATAAATAATTATTATAAATAAAGATCTAGAAATAAAATAAAATTCGTGGGCTGGAGATGTCAGTTGCTAAGCATTTCTTAAGCACCTACTATGTTGTAGACTTTGTGCTAAGTTCTGAGGTCACAAATGTGGGCTCAGTTTTGGGCACCGCAGTTGAAGAGGGATATTGGTGATGTGAAGAATGGCCATAGGAAGGAAACCAGCATGGAGGAAGGGCCTTGAGTCCATGCCACATGTAATTTAAACATTGGTGTGTTTAGCCTGGAAAAGAGAAGACCAAGGGGGGACATGAAAACTGCCTTCAAATGTTTGATTTCTTCTGCACAGACCCAGTGGGCAGGACCAGGCATGACGGGTGGAAGGGGTGAAGGGGCAAAGCTTCCAACAAGGAGTGCCATCCCAGAGCAATGGGCTACCCCGGGAGGTGGCAGGTCTCTGCCCAGCTGAAATCTTCAAGCAGAGGCCAAATGAAGTGCGGATTCCTTTCAGGTATGGGATGGACTCGGTGGCAACTTAGGTTACTCCCAACTTAGAGTGTATGGCATAAAACATATTACCAAAGAAATGAGTGGACACAGTGCATGGTACAGGGAAAAAGTCACTGGCTTGGTGGTCAGAAGATCTGGGTTCAAATCCCAGCTCTGCCATTTTCCACCTGCATGACCTGGGACAGGTTACTTTACTTATCTGACCTGTTTCCTCATCTGTAAAATGAGGGGATTACTGACTAGGAAGCTTCTGAGGCCCCTTCCAGCTCTGGGTCTAGGATATAATGACCAAATTATTTCATTTCTACGGACCTTGGTTTCCTCCTTTGAAAATGAACAGGTTGGAGTAAATGGTCTCTGAGGTCCCTTCTAATACCGGATTAGTTCTCCAATCCATTGGTCTGTCAAATGAGGGGTTTGGACTTGGCTTCAGATCTTTCATCTAGCTCCGAATATATGCTCCTATGATTCTATGTCTCTTCACTTTGCATTAACCAGATCCCATGTGGAATTGTCTGTCCATATTCTAAAGGCATCATTGGCTAACAAGAGCAGGAATTTCTAACCTGGGCTCTATGAACTTTTTTTTTAAATAAATAGTTTGACAACTATATTTTAATAAATTTTCTTCCTTTGTATTTTATTTTGTGAATTTTTATGTTTTATGTGTGGGTGTTATTTTTATGAATTTCAAAAGTGTTATTCAGAGAAGGGGTCCCTAGGCTTCATCAGATTGCCAAAGGGCTCCATAACACACATAATATAAAGATCAAGAACTCGTGCTCTAGAAGGCCAGATCCCCAAATCTGCTATTCCTGAAGCAGCCCCCAAAGACAGTCATTGCCCAAGACATCCTTTTTCTGCTAGAAGGCTTGATTCTAGGATCACTCTGCCAAGGAAATTTGGATCCTCATTCCTCTACACAGGAAATTGTGTTTCCGGGATACTATCCATGAAATACCCCCTCAGACCATGTGGGCAAACATATGTTTGCTTCTGCCATGTGCTTCTGCAAGAACTCATCATATTCCAACACTGCCCCCAGCTGCTGCCATCTCTTGGGCTGGGGAATTTCAGTCAGGAATTCTCTCTTTGGGCTGTAAGGGCAAGAAAGCTGTGGCTGATCATGTATAATTACCATGTGCTTTTTACCCCAAGGTGGCCATTAATGGTTCTTGTGGGGAGGAGACTGTGTACATGTATCAATTTCTCCCCCCACCCTACCTCCCATGGAATTTCAGAAAACTCAGACCATCTAGTTCCATCCATACCTGAAAATAGAAGCCCCACTTTAACATACCCAACAAATAGTCATTCAGTATCTTTGCGAAGTCTTTCAATGAAGGAGAATGCGTCCTTCCAGAAGTAAACTTCTACCCGTTGCTCCTGGATCTGCTCTATGGGACCAAGAAGAAAAAGACTATTTCTTCTTCCATATAATAACCTTTTAAATACTTGGAGCCGCCTATCATATCCTCCCTAAGAGTTCTCTTCTCTACGTTAAAAATCCACAGCTCCTTCCACTGATCCTTACATGCACTACCTCAAAGCCCTTTACCATCCTGGTTGTGTTCCTTCCAGGTCCTTCTCCTAGTATGGTCCCAGAAATGAAGGGTTCCTCATACGTTGTCTCATCAGGGGAGAGAACAGCAAGACCAACTCTTCCTTACTCCCTAATCAGCAATCCAGAGGGGGAGGGTGATCTGCTCAAAGTCACACAGGGAGAAGTTAAGCTAGATTCTGAATTCTTTTACAAATAAAGAAACTGAGGATCAGAGAGGGAAAGTGACTTGTCTGAAGTCCTATAGATAGAAGTGTCAAAGCCAGGATGGGTAAGTGTACAGGTAAATGGCTAAGGGGATAGAGCTCTAGACCTGAAGTTAGGAAGACTTGAGTTCAAGTCCTGTCTCAGAAACTTCCTAGCTTTGTGACCTTAAGCAAGTCACCTATCTTCAGTTTCCTCATCTATCAAGTGGGGTTACGAATAGATTCTATGTTCTGTTGTAAGGAAACCAAAAGTTCATATTTATAAAATGCATTGAAAACTTTAATGTGCTATTATTAATAATAACTTCTCTCTGACTCAGTTTCCTCATTTGTAAAATGGGGAAAAGACAATAGTACCTATCTCCCAGGGTTGTTAAGAGGACAAAAATAAGGATAAAAACCTCAGAGACCATCTGGTCCATCCTTTGTCTTATAAATAAGAAGTCTGAGGCCCAGATTGGGAAAGCAACTTCCCCAAAGTTACCAGTGAAGGATGGAGGTTGTTGGAGCTCAATCAGTGCTTCATATTGTGGCATTGCTAGAGCGACATCCCACCACCTCCAACACACTGACTTCCCTGGGGAACTGAGCTCTGGAGAGTGAGCCCCCTGGGGTAAGCTGGACCCCTTCATACTACAGCCCCAAGAAGGATAAGGTACCCAAGCTCCTTTAACATCTGCTCTCCAGTCAAACACAGGGCTCTTTGGGTCTGACCCCAGGAAACACCCAACTCTGCTTTGAGCTGATAAAACTTCTGGAGCAGGGAATGGCGAGTTCTATCAGAAGTGCCTACACATCACAACTCACCATGTGTGTTGTGTCTCTTTTTTCTCTCCTATAGGTGATGTCAGATCACTGGGGAAAGACAGGAATGGAGACAGAGAATGAGTGAGAGAAGAGACATGTGGAGAAAAAAAAGTGGGGAGAAAGGAGAGAGAAGGAGAGGCAGAGAGAAAAGGAGAGGGATGGGGAAAGAGTGGGAGAAAGAAAAAAAGGAAAGATCAGTTGAGAGAAAGAAGAAAAAGAGAAGATGGGAAGAGGGGAAGGAAGAAAAAGGAAAGCGAGAGAGAATATGAGAGAAAGAAACTGACAAATACACTGAAAGAGAAACTGACAAATGACAGAATAAGAGACAAAGAAAAAGAAGGAAAGAAAGTGGTAGGGAGAAAGGAGAGGGAGAGAGAGAGTGAAAGAGAGAAACAGAGAGGAAGAGAGAGAGGGAGGGAAGGAAGGAAGGAAATAGGAGAAAAAGAAAGGGAGAGGCAAGAGATAAGGAGGGAGAGAGAAAATACTTGAGACAAAGATGAAAAATGACAGACTGAGAGACAAAAACTTAAGAATGACAGACTGAGGGACAGAAAGAGGGAGAAAAGAAAACAACAGGGGAGGAGAAAAAAAAGGAGAGAGAAAAAGAAGGGAGAGAAAGAGGGGGATAGATAAAAAAGATGATGAGAAAGAAAGGAAGGAGGTGGGGATGAGGAGGGAAATTAGGGCAGAAAAGCTCGGCTCAGAGCTCACTTCAAAGGGGTACAGTGGAGGCCCTGATGTGGGGAGAAGCTGTGAGGAGTCCTGCAGAAAAGCGAGCCCAGCAGTAACCCAGGCAGCACAGTGGCAATGCTGGGCAGTGTCAGTGGGGCCGCTCCTTCTGCAGGAGCCTAATGGGACCAAGCTTTGTCTTTTAGATTTGAAGGCCATTTCCCCAGAAACAGACTGGATCATGTCCCCAGAACTTGTATGTTATGGCCTTAACCATTTTCTTGGTAGTTGTGGGAATTGTGTTCTATTCAGGATTTGCTACCAGCTCAGTCATCTCAATGAGAATGAACATACCAGCAGCACCTCCCCATGGCACAGCCCCTGGGCCACCAGCCAAGAAAGGCCTGGGGATGTCCTCCTCTCACAGTTTGGCTGGGGATCTTGCATTGAGGTCTTCCTGGTGCCCCTTTCCTGGTATGTAGGCCAAGGATTGGCAGAGCTGTGACTCACTGGAGCTACCTCTGCCCAACAGTCCTCTCAAAATGGAAGGGTTTTATGGCACAGAAGGAAAATCTCTCCCAGAGAACATCTTGCCTTCTAACCCATCATGTGTTCTGGCCTATTTATTACACTGTAAACAAGCAAAATGAGGTGATACTCTCATCTTCCCCAACTTCCCAGGCACCCGAACCAACAAAAAAACAAGGAAAGAGGGAGGGACAGAAAGTGCCTTTTGAAAACAGGCTCTCTGAAAACGGCCTGAAGTGGCACAGACAAGAAGAAAGCGACAAGATGCTGAAACTTGACCAAAAGCTACCACTGGCACTGAAAGGCTGAATCACAGAGACGTGCGGAGCAGGAAAAATATGAAATGAAGGGCTACCATGTCTCTGGCCTGGAGATGGGAGCGGGATTGACCTATGTGGCCAGACCATCTCTCTAGACCACACAGCATCTTCAGTGTGCATCTATGAGGGGATCTGAAAAAAACAAACAAAATAAACAGCATGATGATTTAAATACAAAAAAAGAGAAAGGGTTACCTCTCAAGATTATACATCTGCAGCAAGACGGACATCCCATCCAGCCCCTGCCCCATCAATCCCATTTTGAGTATGAGGAGACTGAGGTCCCCAGGTTAAGTGGCTGGCCCACAGTCACAGAGGCAGGCTTGGTGCCCAGGTGTTCAGATCCCCCAGATGGTAGTAGTCTTCCACTCTACCAAGCTGCCCTCCTAGTGGGCTCAGTGCTAGAAAAAATGACCCCCCTGTGTTGGTAAGCAAAATGGTCTTTGTTTTCTTTGAGTAATCCTTACTAGGTGCAAAGCCCCAGGCTCAAACCCCTATTAGGTGTAAAACCTTAGTGGGTGTGGATTGGCAAGTAAGGTGGGGCCCAAGGTGGGGCTAACTCCAGGGAGGGCCTAGTTTACCTCTGGGACAGCAGAGGCTTTTAGACCTCGTGGGTTTAAGTCACCTCTTTGTGAAGATTCTAGGTCACGTGGGTGAGTTGCATGTGTGACTCACCCCTGACACTGAAAAAGATATAAAAACCAGGGGTTGGCCTCCTCTTCCTTGGAGCTCTTTGGCGCATGACTCTGGGCCAGCCCTTGTTCCGAGCTCCCGGGCTGAACCTAGATGTTGGTAACTATGAATCTGTATTGGGTCTGTCTGTTGATATTTGTAATTTGTATTTTGTTCTGAAGTTCAGGGTGCTGGATTTCTCCCCTGAACTAAGTGAATGCTGTCTGTATGCTGAATTAAAGTAAACTTGTCAACCCCTTCACCTTGCTTTCCTTAGTTAAGCAGATCAAAAGAACCTGTGCTTTCCCAGCGTGCCAGCAGCTTTCTGGGTGCTGGCTGTGGGTGGATCTTACATGCCCACAGAAGCTGCTAGCCGGATTGTGGAAACACCCCCAAATGAGAGTTAGTGTTGTAGGATTCACGGTATCAACCAAAGGGAAGATGCAGGCTTGCACTCCGCATTATCCTTCCAGTTCAGCCTTCTCATTTTCTATAGAAAAAGCCTCATTTCTGTCACAGGGTCGGGGTGCTCCCTTTTTGGGGTTCCAGGATGGTAACTGGCAGAGGAAGGTGTTGTCTGCTCCCTGTGTTTCCAGGTCGATGCTTTGAGACTTTCGAACACTGTTATTGGTTGGAGGGGATGAGAATATGAGAACGGAAGGTCTCCTGATTGTCTCAAGGTTGGCTAACAAGCGGGGCGTGGAGGGCCCTTTCCAGGATGGCAGGTGCTATGGGGTCATTTGGGCCCAGTGTAACTCTGGAGCTGTTATGAAGAAGAAGAGACCTTCTCACCGGCTTTAGGGGGAAAAGCAAAAGCAAACAAGAGTTACCTCACATGGTGACATGCCAATTATTTGGCAAATGATGGAGGAATGGCCTTCAGTTGTTGTGGATGTTTCTGTTTGTTTATGTGAAGAGTCAAAGTTCTTATGGTTGTACCTGTATTTTTTTTCTCTCTTTCTGAGATTCTACATGGGAAAATGTAACTCATTTTAGGAGAGGGGAAAACACACAAAGCTTATAACAAGGGAAAAAATCCTCATTAATTAATATAAGATAAGGACTGGGCCTCTGATTTCAGGAGTATAAGAAACCCTTAGATGAGATCCTTCCCTCCCCCCAATTATAGCCTTAAGAGTCACTTAGAGAAAAGGTATCAAATACCCACAATCAGCCAGGTAATACTGCCCAGTGCAGCCGGAACCAGAGTAAAATGTAATTGGGAAATATTTAACAGAATTTTTAAAAACTACAATGGAATATAGATAATGTTAGTACATGGTTTTCTAAGTCAAAATATGGCCCACAGAGATGCTTATGTACAGTTTAGTAGTTCCATGTTTCTTTTTGAGTTTGATGTTATTGGCCTAGGACACTAAAAGGTTATATGGCTTCCCACGGTCACATAGTAAGTACATGTCACAAGCAGGACTTGAACCCAGTACTTCTTGACTTTGAGTCCAGTTCTCTATCCAATACATCACCCTTCCTGCCACCTTATTTATTAACAAAGCTCTGTAAAAATTAAAAATTAATAGTAGCTAATATTTATATAATGCTTTAAGGTTTGCAAAGCGCTTTACAAATATTGCCTCATTTAAATCCTCACAACAACCCTGGAAGGGAGGTACCAGTATGATCCCCATTTTAGAGTTGAGGGAACTGAAACAGACAGAGGTTAAGTGACTTGCCCAGGGTCTCACCTCTAGTAACCATCCGAGGCAGGATTCAAACTCAGGTCTTCCTGACTCCAAGTTTAGCACTTTACCTGCCACACCCCCTAATCATCCCTGGTGTCGGACTTCAGATCAAGAGATTTGAGTTAGTGTCTTGGCTCTGATACATAACATTTATGTCACCATGGGCCAGTCACTCTCCACTTCTGAGGACAGGAAGTGGTCTAAGGGAGCTTTCATCTCTAAAACCTACGACTGTTCCAAAAGCAATTACTTCACTTAGATGGATGGTCCAGCCACTGATGTAGACAGCAGATTTTGCTCTGTCTTTGGCAACAGTCTACATGAGCTTTTGTGGGTCAAAATTTATTCTTTAGAAGACGGTCTTTTTTGCAGGGGATCATTTCACAGCTCATTTAAGAACCAGGTTACTTGTTCCTAAGGATCTGCAGTTTCCAAGAGTCTAGGGTTATCACTACATCACCATGAGGCATGAGAGAGATGTGCCTATTTATAAAATGGGATGCAGTAGTCATTTCCTCATTATATCCCTATTTTACAGATAGGTAGTGTGATGCTTAGGAGAGGAGCCAAATTACGTAGAGTTACATAGCTAATATCATTCTGATGATCCCCCTCCAGCCCCTCCAGATCACTCAATCCAAAGAGAGACTATCCAAAGGGAATAATCTCTAAATGTGAGTAGATGTTCCACACCCAATACTCTAAGAACAACTCAGTCTTATGGCATCTGCCTCCTTCCTCCATCAGCTCTCAGCCGTCTTTGGGGCTGCCAGGGAGGAAGAGAAGGGGGGTGGGGAAAGACCGACAAAAAAAGGAGGCGAGAGAAAGAGAGACCGGAAAAATGAAAGGGAAAGGGGAGGGGAACAATTCTGAAAGAAAAACAATAGAATCCGTTTGTGCAAACTGGACTCAGGGTTTGGTGGTGACTCACTATTTCATCTTAATAAAATAACAACTTATCAGTGACTCAGTTTCCCGGAAAGAGACGACTATGAATAGGACCAGCTTCTCTATTGACTTCACATTGACTTAAAAAGCAGCAAACGCAGCCATTGATATTTTCCTAAATGTCATCATAACAAGAGTCACTCAGTGAATTTTTTTCCCTGCTGAGAAATCTCTCAAGGCTCAAAGAGGAAGAATGTGAAAGCCCTTAAAAGGTCTGGATGCTCCCTCTGAAAGCGCAGCCGCTCTAGGTGATGGGAATTCTGTACAAGACCAGAGCTTGGAGAAAATAGGAGGTGGGCGAGTTGATTAGGGGCTGCCCCCTTTCAAGGTCCCTCACTCCCCAGTGCTTTCCTCCATTGGGTGAATTGAATCGAATCCCCAAAGATTTGCACAGAAATGAATAAGAATATAGCCAGCATTTCTATAGGGTACGTTTGACAAAGTGATATATATGTATACAATATATGTTTAAATATACATACACACACATATATGTATATTTATAATCTCATTTGATCCTTACAATAATTCTGTGAGTTGAATGCTAGTTTTATCACCATTTTACACATTAGGAAACTGAAGATGATACAAGTGAAGTGACTTGGCCAGGGCCACTCGGCTGAGGAGCCCATGAGCACACCTTCAAACTTGGCTTTGTCTGCCTGCAAGATCAGCGCCCTACCCACTTCTAAAATCTAAAATCTAGAAATGATTAATCCTACCAGGTGACAGGCCCTAATACCACCCCATGGTGGGCAGCACGCCCATGACTGCTCTGAGACCGCTTGAGAGGACGTGTTTTATTTTGAAGATGTTAAGACATAGCTTCTCTATTTCCGTCAGGCACCTGGTGGTTCAGCGGATAAATCAGCGAGATCTGAGTTCAAATTTAGCCTCAGACCCTTAATAGTTCTGTGACCCTGGGCAAGTCACTGTTTGCCTCAGTTTCCCCAACAGTAAAATGGGGATAATAACAGCCAGGGTTACTTCCCAGGGTTGTTTTGAAGATCAAATATGCTTAGCACATAGAAGTGCAATATAAATGCTAGGTATTCTGGTTGTTATCATTTAAAATGCTCAGCATAGCGCCTGGCAGGTAGCAAGTGTTACATAAATGTTCATAATAATAATAATAACTTACATAATAATCATAATACCACCGATGTAATAATTTTACTATTGTTACTTAGCACAGGGCCTGGCACATAGAGTGTCCTCCCTAAATGCTCACTCCCTTCCCTTCCCCTTCTGTCAGAGACATCACTGTCTTTCCATTCCACCATCATTTCAGAGGCCCCCTTCATCTGAGAGTTGGAAGAGCCTCGGTGACCATCTAATCCAACCAATACAAGACAGGAGCCCCCACCTCCCAGAGTAGCCCCTTACACATTAGGGGTCTTTGTTTTCTTGACATCCAGCCTGACTGTGACTCTTTGCGGTTCTCCCCCATGGCTAAACAGAATGAATCAACCCCTTTCCCCATAATAGTCCTTTGATACTTGAAGACAGCTATCAGCCCCCTCTCTTCTCCAGGGTAAGCACCCCTCTTTCTAACTTCCCTGTTGGGGAACCACCTTCCTTCCAGTCACTCAGGTTCCCAGCCTCAGAGTTATCTCTGAATCTCTTCTCTCCCTCATCCCTCCAATCCTGCCAGCTGTTGAGTCTTGTGAATTCCATCCAACAACACGTCTCTCATCCGTTCCCCCCTCTCTTCCCTGCTCATAAAGCCACCATTCTGGCTGAGATTTTCTTCACAGATCCCTGGGCCTGCAGTATCAACTTCCTATGTTCCCCTAGTTTCTCCCTCCTTCACCTTTCCTCACACAGTTGCCAATCACCCCTACGGCCAGGGGAGTCCATGTCACCTTAAGGATCATCGATGACTCTTTACTGATTGTGGAATAAGACACAAATCCATATATTTGATGCTAATATCTGAAAAGACAGAATGGAGACAAGAGCTCGATTGTGAAGGGTTTTACTCCACACGACGTCTCCTCAGGCACTACATTTTCCAACCCAATGGACCTACTTGAAATTTCTATACACAACATTCTGGTTCCCCTCTTGGCCACCTTTGCTCACTCTCTCCTGTGTTTGGGATACATCTCCTCCCTTCACACCTTGTAATCTCTGACTTCTTGCAAGCCACAGCTGAGGAGCTACCTCATACATGAGCCCTCTCCAGATCCCCCAACTTGTGAGAGATTACCCCACTACCACCATCCCCACAATAAGCATATATTAAATGCCTAGGATGGGCCAGGCACTGTGCTAAGCACTGGTGGTGCAAAAAGAGCCAACAGACAGTCTTTATACTTAAGGAGCTCATGACCTAATAGGGGAGACAATATGCAAGCAATGTGTGCAAACATGCCATATACAGGGAAAATAAGAAATAATGAATGGAGAGAAGGCAGTAGAATTAAGAGGGGTTAGGGAAGGCTTCCTGAAAAAGATGGGATTTTAGCTGGGACTTGACATAAGCTGGGGAAGCCAGGAGGCAGAGATGAGGAGGGAGAACCTTTCGGGAAACAACCAAAAATGCCTGGGGCCAAGAGATGGAGTGTCTTGTGCAAGGATGATTAAGGAGGCCAGTGTCCTTGGATTGAGAAGACTAGAATGATGGAGGGAGGCACTGAGTTATGAAGGGCTTTGAATGCCAAATAGAATATGTTGTTCTTGATCCTGGCAGTAATAGGGAGCCAGTGCAGATTATTGAGTAGAGGGTGACAGTCAGACCTTTGCTTTAGGAAAATCCCTTTGGCAGCTAAATGGAGGGGCCATCAGAGTGGTGAGATACTTGTGAAAGGTAGGTCAACCAGCTGGCTATTGCAATGCTCTAGGCATGAGGTGCTGAGGGTCTGCACCAGAAGGGTGGTGGTGTCAGAGGAGAGAGGAGCCATATTTGAGAGTTATTACAAAGGTGAAACCGATGGATCTTGACAACAGATTGGATATGGGAGGTGGAGGTGAGAGATAGTGAGAAACCCAGGATGATACCAAGGTCACAAGCCTGAGGGACTGGGAGGATGGCATTGCCCTCAACGTGATCAGGAAGTTTGGGAGGGTGACATATTGATGATGAGTTCCTTCTTGGACATCATAAGTTTAAGACATCTACTGGTCATCCAGTCTGAGATGCCTGAAAGGCAGTGGAGAAGCAAGACTGGAGGTCAGCAGAGAAATTAGGGCAGGATAGGTACATCTGAGGATCAGCAGCATAGAGATGGTCACCAAGTCCACGGAACCTGACGAGATCACCATGTGAAATAGTACAGAAGGAGAAGAAAAGAGGGCCCAAGACAGAATCCCGTGGGACATCTAACCGTGGGTGTGACCTGGTTAAAAATCCAACACAGGAGGCAGAGGAGTGGTTAGAGAGGTATGAGGAGAACCGGGAAAGAAGGGTGTCCTGACCTACAGAGAAGGGAACATCAAGGAGGAGAGAGTGATCTACAGGGTCAAAGGCTTCAGAGAGGTCACGGAGGATGAGAGCTGAAAAAGGTCACTGGATTTGACAACCAAGAGACCATCGGTAACTCTGAAGAGAGAAGTTCGGGTGGAATGGGGATAAAATATACATACATATATACATACATACATACATACATATATATATATATATATATATATATAATATGTGTTTGTGTATAGATATATATGTCTGTCTATATATATATGTGCATGTGTGTATATATACATACACACACACACACACACACACTCTTATAATTTCAAAGGTGTGGTGGGCTTTCCACAAGACGATGCCTCCACTAATGCAGACTGGCAGCTTCTTCACGATGCATAATCTTAGAGGGACCTGATCACACCTGAAAGATTAATGTCTTTCTCCAGGTCACCCAGTCAGTATGTGTCTGAGGCAAGTCTAGAACCCAGGTTTTCCAGCATCTAAAGCCATCTCTCTATCCACTTATACCCACCTACATGCTGCCTCTCATTTTTAATTTCTGTGTAATTTATTTTGTATATACTCATCTCTGTATGTGCTGTTTCTCCCTACCACCCACCCCAAGACTGTAAACTCCTTGAGGGCAGGCTATGGTTTCACTTTTGTCTACCTCACAGGGGTGGGGAACCTGAGGCCTTGAGGCCACACGTGGCCCTCTAGGTCCTCAAGCACACTCCTTTGAAAGGGGCCGCACTTGAGGACCTAGCCTCGAGGCTGCAGGTACCTACCAAAGTTTCTGTCACTTGGAACCTGAACGCTTGTTAAGAGAAAAGAGGGGAGGGAAAGAACAAGGAGAGGTGGATAAGTACAATTCGGCCTAATGGGGTTTCAGAGCTGGGGGTCCTACCTTTATTATTGGAGAGATCCTGCTTCTTTTCAGTGTATTTCCTGGGGAAGCTGCTTGAGCGGCCCTTCTGACCCTTCCCAATAGACTTTAAAAACACATGTAACCCTCAAAGCACAAGTACCAACATCCGTAAAAGCCATTAGTGCCGATGAATGATTGAAAGGTAGAAGGTGTGTGTAGGGGGGGGTGGTGCAGAAGGATGGGGAAGGGGGTGGACTGGCTCCTCACCTTGTACCATTTACCGGCAGGAAATTAGAAACAATTAGGCTGGTGAAGCTAAGCAGCAGCTCCCAGGCTAGGACTGGGAGGCAGGGGTGTTGGGCTTCAGGAAAGCTCAGTGGAGAGTGTAAGGAGAAGAAGGCCGCAGTGCAGCTTCCCTGTGATGCTGACTGGGGTGGGGGTGTCCCCAGCTTGGGCCTCTTCAGAAGAGCCAAGTGACATCTCTTTCATGAAAGCCAATGTGGCCTAATGGAAAAGACCCTGGCATCCCTCTGAGAATTCAGAGTCACTTCTTTCCATGTCCCATTATAGCCTGAAAGACCTCAGGGGAAAGTCTTGCATGTAGATGATTAATAAATGTGTACTGAAGGGTATTGGACAGCCCAAAAGATGGAAAACCCAGCAAGAGCCATAGCCAGGAGATGTTGTACTGGGGCAAGTGATGGTGGCAGTGTCGTGGGGGATAAAAGCACCTTGGCTGTGTCTGTTGGATCTGGAGAAAAGAAGACCCTGAATGCCAGGAGGATTCTGAGTAGTAGGAAGGAGAAAAGGCCTGCCCCAGAATGAGTGTCCTACTTCCACGAGAGTGGATCCAGGCTTCTTGGAGAAAAAGCTTCAGGCACCCCAGGGACAAAGTCTGGATTACTCAGCCCTACTTAGGTCAAGACTTTTTGGGGCAGCTAGGTGGTGCAGTGAGTAGAGCACCGGCCCTGGAGTCAGGAGGACCTGAGTTCAAATCTGGCCTCAGACACTTGACACATTTACTAGCTACGTGACCTTGGGCAAGTCACTTAACTCCAATTGCCCTACCTTCCCCCCTCCAAAAAAAAAAACAAGGAAGGCTCTAATATTTTTATAAAACAATATGCTTCCCTCTAACAACTGCTGCCCTTACCCCTATCCCTTGTTCTAACTTGGTACTTCTAATTGGCAGTAATTTTCTAAATCATGTGATTGAGGCCTTATCAACTTTTCCTTAACATAAAATTTTATTTCCGAACAACAGTGACAGCTCTTGTGGTCCTAATGGTCTCCCTCTTACTGTTCAGGCTTAGCACTGTGTTCCAGAGAGCATTTGGAGAAGGGCAAATAGGATCGTGGCTTGAGATCTTGAAAGATTGACATCAAGACAAGATGTGGTGGAAAGAACACTGACTTGGGATTCAGAAGGCCTCCGTTTCAAGCCCAAATTCATCACTTCCCCTAGATCACACTTTTGGTGCATAAAATAGTGGATCTGGGGTCAGGAAAACCTGGGTATGAATCCTGTCCTTGAACAAAGTAGATATTAACACGCGGTGTGACCCTGAAGTCATTGAACATGTGTGAGCCTTGAGCCGGAGCTCATGTGTAAAAGGGGCACAATACAAGTTCCCACCTCCCAGGGTTGTTATGAGACTCCACTGAGATAATGAATGTCAAAGAATTGATTCAGTCCACTGTCTTTTCTTGTTGGCTCGCGGCATTCACTCTTTATCCTTGCAGCCAGAGGGAAAGAGACAGAACCTAGACATGCTCATGGCAATCAGAGTCACATTCTTTCTTGAGCTAAGGAAGAGAGCTTGTGTGGTCTGAAGAGAGAGACCCATGAAAGGAGTTCAGAGCTGGTCCCACTTGGAGCATCCATGGAACAAGTCATATGTTAACTGGATATGGTTAAGATGGGTCGCTGGTGCCTAGACACGGCAAAATCTGCCATGGAGAAGACAATTTCCCATACCTCTGCAGGTGGCAATGTCTAGTCTAGCCATAGATTCTTGCAGTTTCAACCAAGGTGTAGAGAAGCACAAAAGATGAATCTGTTTTGACAGGTACATCAAGTGCTTTGCAGACCAATTGTTACTCTCTCTGAGCTTTGGTTTCCTTATATGAAACAAGCTGATAATGAGAGAATTTCAGTGTTTTAAGGATCTCTGTGACCATCTTGTCCAAACCGTACCCCCCAGCCAAGGGAGAATTCTACAACATACCTGTTAAGGGGCCACCTAGCCTTTCTTTGAAGGCTTCTGATGAAGGGGTCACACAATCCTTCTAAAGTCACCCATTTCATGTTTGGACAATTCCCATTATTGGAAAGGTTTTTTTTTAATCACATAAAGTCTGAATGTGTAACTTCTCACCATCGCTTCTACTTGGGCCTTAAGAAGGCCCACAGAAAATCCAGTCTCTCTTTGCCATGACATCTCTTCAAAAGAACTGAAAAAATCAATCTGGTGACAGCCTTCTCTTCTCCAGACTCAACTTGCCTGGTTCTTTCAACCAGATCTGTTGTGCGATGCCCTTAAAGCTTTTAACTGGCCTGTTTGCCTTTCTCTGGACCCTCTCCAGCTGGTCTCTCAATGTCCTTCTTATGTAAGCAGATTTCTACCAGCCTTTATGGTTACAAAGCTCAGTATCATTACTACCAACCAATCAGTGAGTGCTTATTAAGTGCCCACTATGTGCCAGGCACTTTGCTAGGGCTTGGCAATGGCGATCAATGCTACCTTCTACCCAAAGTCTTTCCTGATTGCCGCCAACGGCTAGTGCCCTTCCTTCCAAACTATTTTATATTTAGTACCTGGATTTTTGTTTGTTTCATTTCCTTTATATTTATTCTTTTTATACTCCATTAGATTGTAATCCCCTTGAAGACAGGGGCTATCTTTTGTCTCATTTTGCATCCCCAGCACTTAGCACAGTGTCTGGCACATAGTAGGTGCTCAAAAAATGTTTGTTGTTTGATTGAATATATGTTTGTCCCTCCTATTAAAATAAGTTACTTGAAGGCAGGAGCCATTTTATTTTCATCTGTATGGCCCCAGTTCCTAGAAGAGTGACTGAGAAATAGGAAGTAATAAATTGTAAACGAATGGAATGGGGAGATGCTTCCCATGGCTACCTTCTACCTGAAGGTTCTCTGAATGGGGAAGGAAAAGTGGGGAGTGTTATTGGAAAACACTTGAGGACTGTGGAGATGGAATTGAAGGACCTTCTTTTTCAATTGAAGAAAGACTAGGTGAGTTCCTGAAAAAGTTCTCTAGGGATCAAGGCCAGATGAATGCATAAAAAAGAATGTGTGGGGGAGGGATATGGAATAAGCTTTTAAGGGGGGGACTGAATCTGTAATTTCATTAGACTACCCAAGGAAATTAGTATCTGTTTTGCAACTCAGAATCTTAGAGAGTTGTCTAGAGCAGTGAGGTCATACTCAAATAGAAACAGCTCTCTTGGGGCCCATTATTAAGTTAGAAAACCACAAACTAATATTATCAATGTGGTATTACATTTTTACTTATTTTTCTAAATATTTCTCCATTATAGTTTAATCTGGTTGGGGCCCACAGCTTGGGTACAATTCTATTAGAGAACACTGGGTCCCCGAGCCAGTATGTGTCAAAAGCAGGACTTCATCCCAGGATTTTTTGATGTTAAGGCCAACTGTCCGCCCTGTTGTCTTGCCTCTCATGGAATGAATATATTGGTCAACAAGGGCCAGGTTTTGGTTAGATGTCACCGTAATGGAGGGTGACCAGCAGGTTCCCTTGAGCCGCAGGTTCTCTCTCAAGCACAAACCATGGTGTTCTCAGCCTTCCTTTGGCCACTTCTGGGCAAACAAATGGCTCAGCTCTGATAAGATTGTCATTTTGGGAAGACTGAACCAACTTTGGTTAGTCCCACGTTTCTGCACCCCATCGAGGCTGAGGCTGCATCCAAATTTCATCAGAAAGGATTCACCACTAAACCAGGAGAAGCAGCCCACTCATTGAGCCCAGACAGGAATGACTCAACAAGCTATCTCTTTTTCACTTCCTGTCTGCTAAACTTTTCAGAACTCTCTGGATTTCTCCCTGAAGAGGTGGGGGAGAGGTTACCCACATTAGCAGTGCAGCTGCTGTGAGTGCATGATAGCTAAAGCCAGGGACATGCTGGTAAATGCTTAACAACTGGCTCCCCAGGAGGGAAAAATGTACATGAGACACACTTTTAAGTTTAATCTGTCCTGTTGATATTTTCTCCATCACTTTCTTAACTCCAGACAATCAACAAAATAATAAATCGAGCCTGATTTGTAGCATTGGCTAAATTCTGAGGTGTAAATACTCACACTTAAAATTTAACAATCAGCTCCCTAGCTAGTAAAAGCCAGATCTAGTAGCACTGCTCCACACACACAAAGTACTTGGTTAGACTTAGTCACCTTAAGTCTGGATCTTCAAGACCTATGAACCTGTTCAGCTTTGTATTTCTTTCCTGAGTACAGGTGACCAAGTAGCAATACTGGGATGGAGGCTTCCAGCAGCAAAATGGAGTCATAATAGCACTTACTTCCCAGGGTTGTTGTGAAGGCCAAATGAGATAATGTTTGTAAAGCGCTTGGTGCAGTGCCTAGCATACAGCAGGCATTTAATAAATGCTTAGCCCCTTTTCCTTCCCTTCCCAGCCTTGAAGGACACCTTATAGGTTTGAGCGGTTGGAAGTTCTGGGGTCCTCAGTCACTCCCGGCTATCTTTTGGGAAGATCTCCCAGCAGCTATTCTAATACTCCTTGGGGGAGATGGAGAATCAGTCCAGCTCCTAGTCTGGTTTTCCAGAAGACACAGACCTGGAAGGATTTAGCTGAGCAGTGCAGAATTGAGGTGAAGGTACCTCCCAGCTGTGAGATTCTGTGATGGTGGGGGATCTTCTCTCCATCTACACAGATCCCAACTTTTCCTCTACCTCTTCTACCTTCTACTTCCCTCTGCAGTCTTTGTGACTTAGTGTAGCCAAAGAATGTAATGCTCTGCAGCCATATTTGTAACGGAGGCTTACCAAGCTGAGCTAGCTTTCTAGCTAGCACAAGACTGGAGGACCCAGTGCCATGTGCATGCCTGGATGGAGTAGCCCTCAAACAGGGAATTCACTGAAGGATACAGAGTATCCTTGATGATCAGCGGGCATAGAATTATAGGAGAGTTGTTAGTGACATTAAAGGTCATCTAGTTCAACCCTGTAACTTTACAAGTAAAACAACTGAAAGCCCCTATCCAATCCAATCAACATTTATTAAGTACCTACTACATGTCAGGTCTTGTGCTAAGGGCTGGGGACACAATTAGTAAAAATATGGGTCCCTGCTCTCAAGGAGCTTACAATCTAATGGGAAAGAGACAATACACAAAAGGAGTCAGAAAAGTGGGGGGATAGAACATCCCAGGGTACCCAGTGTAGGAGTATTTTGTTCTGTGGAAATGGAACCAGAGAGGGAAGCAGATGCAAAGCACAGGGAGCAGAAAGGCCAATTTCTGCCCCTTCCACCCCATAAAGGAAGGCATTGGGAGGAGCTTGGTACTCTGCCCTCCACCTCTCCAATCAGAGCTGGAGAAGAGGCTGAGGGAGGTGTTGTCAAGCCTCGAGTACCAAGTCACCAGGACCGCAGAGGCAGGCAGAAGGTAGAAGCCCTCATCTTGCAGGTTTGAGCTTGAACACAATCTAGTATTTCCACTACACATATTCACAGCACACTTGTACTCAAAGTCTTTACCCTCTGGTAGATGCCCCTTGCCATGGCTAGTGCTCTTTGGGCTAAGCGATGGTAAACCTATGATCGTGTCTAGGCCATGATGAATCATTGTCTTAAAATTTTCACTGTAGAAATACAGAATGTCAGAACTTCAAGATGACTTTTCTGATTCTCTCGCTGCCAGTGTGCCACCCTCCCCCCGTTTGGCTTCAGATTATTTAGAGGTTTCTAGTGCATACAAGGGTCAGTGTGGTACAATGGGGAGAGAGGTAGCCCTGAAGATCCGAAGCCTCTCCTCTGACTTGTACTGGCTTTGTGACCTGTGGCACATCATCTTACCTCCCAAATACTGATGGTGACTCTTAGAATATGACTTACAGAGAAAGTACTGACCTACACTGGCATCAGTAAGGAGTCCCTATGCCAATGACAACACAGGTCCAATCCCCATCGCATTCCCTTCAGCTGATGTGCCTGTAAGCGTGATGCATCTCCCCAGGATACTTGGGCAGGGCTGCTGACGGAAAGGATGGTTTTGGTTTTGTTATCATAACTCTTGTACCTGGCACAGCGCTTGGCATGTGGTGAGAACTTAATAAAGTGCTGATTGATTAAAAGGCACCTGAGAACCATCCAAACCCAACCTGCACCTGAACAGCAATCTTCTCTATATCACTGACTTGGGGCCATCCTACCCCTGCCCATTTAAAGAAAGTCTTTTGTTTCTACATCACCAACATCTCCATGGCATCCCTCTACCTCTCATCTCCTCCCAGAAAGCCATCTCTTAGAAGAAAGAATATAAAGGAAAGAAAAAGCTCAGAAAAAACCATATAGTACCAATAGCTACCATGTATATAACACTTTAAGGTTTGCGAAGCACTCTACAAATATTATTTCAATGTCTCCTCACAACAATCCTGGGAGGTAGGTGGTATTATTTTCTCTATTTTATAGAGGGGAAACTGAAGCAGGCAGAAATTGGTGGGCTCACCCAGGATCACAGAGCTGGTGTCTAAAAATTCTGATCTTGTATGCAGTATTCTATATCCATAGTTCTCCACTTCTTCAAAGAAGTTGGGGGAGATGGATCATCTTCTCACTTCTTTGGAGACAAGCTTGGGCATCATTTTTCCAAACAGCATTTTGTGGTTGTTAACATTTACAGGATTGTATTTGTGCATAGGCATTAATGTATTTGCCTTCCCAGTCTCTCCTTTCATTATGGTCATCACTTCTTATAGCCTGGTGACATTCCATCGTCAATAATCACCACGGTTCAGCCATTCTCAAACCAATGTCTGCCCAATTTCTTGTCCTTTCCTGCTTCTTCACATATTCCATCAGATGTGAAGGAGAACTGATTTATTTCTATGTTTATCTAGTCTCAGAACCAATCATTTAACCACAGCATGCCACGCTTGGATCCAATTTTTTGCCCTCTTTCCAATTTATTCTTCAGTTGCTTTTGAGACGATCGGCTGTGTTTCATTTCGTGCCACACTCTCCAAGGCTGGGTTTCCTCCCACATTTTCTTTCACTGCTCTGTGATTCAACAGAATCTTCAGTCATGTCCTTCCTCTATGTTTTACAAATGAGTCTATGCTCAATACCAATATTAATTTTGTCTGTTATGTCTTTTGATAAGCGATCAAGGATTTGCTGGCTGAGGTAATTTCAGCTCCTTGTAGTGATTGATTCATACTCACCATTTCTTAGAGAAATTTAACTTTGTAAAGCAATGGTATTGCTCATAGTCATCTCCCTTTTCCAGAGATCACTAGTTTGTCTAAATAGATCAGGTTGATACTCCTACAATTACGTGCATTGTCTCTTCATCATTATGTTTCTCCTCAATCAAATGACATCCTATTTTTGAATTTCATAGGACGCCCAGTAGGCACTTAATAAATGCGTATCTTCCTTTCCACTGGACATTGCTGGTTTAATAGCTAGAGCACTAGGTCTGAAGTCAGGATGATCTGAATTTTATTTAATTAATTTTTTTTAGTTTACAACACTCAGTTCCATAAGTTTTTGAGTTCCAAATTTTCTCCCCCTCCCTCTTCCCCTTCCTCCCACCCCCAAGACAGCATGTAATCTCATACAGCTTCTACATATACCTTCACATTAAACTTATTTTCCCAATAATCTAGTAGTAAAGAAGAATTTTAACCAATGAAATTAACTGTGAGAAAGATGTAACCAAACCAAAAAGAAAAGAAAAGAAAAAAGAAAAAAGGAAAGAAAGCAAATAGTTTGCTTCAATCTGCATTCAGATTCTGTAATTCTTTTTCTGGATGGGGATAATTTTCCATCAGGACTCTTTTGGAGCTGTCTTAGAACCTTACATTGTTGAGAAGAGCACAAACCAATCAAAGTTAGTTATCACAGAAGCAATGTGTCTGTGGTTGTGTACAATGTTCTCCTGGTTCTGCTCCCTTCACTCATCATCGGATCACATAAGATTCTCCAACGACCTGAATTTTAAATCTGGCTTCAGAAACTCACCAACTGTGTGACCCTGGCCAGGTCACTTAACTTCTGTCAGCCTCAGTTTCCTCAACTGTAAAATGGGGAAAATAGCATCTACCTCACAGGGTTGTTGTGAGGATAAATTGAAGTAATATTTGTAAAGTGTTTTGCAAACTTTAAAGCATTATAGACGTGCTACCCATTGCTATTGTGTGTTTTGATGGGCTTCTTTTTCTTTGTTTTTCTTTATTTGTTTACGCATGGTTTTTCTGGGAGGAGGTGATAAGGAAATGTTAGTGATATTAAAAATATAGCAATATATATTTCTTAATGTGAAGGAATCTAATAAGGTAATATTTGTAAAATGATTAGCATAGTGACTGACATATAGGTGCTTAATAAATGCTTATTCCCTTTGTGTGTGGGTGTGTGCATGTGTGAGCGTGCATGGCGCTATCTGTAGTATGTAGCTTGCTGTACCCACTACATTACCAGCATTCCCATGTTCTTCTTAAAGAAAGAGTTCCTGATACACGGGGGTGAGGCTTCTGAGAAGTCTGCAGCCTTTGACCTCTTTCATTTCTTAATAGTGAATCATAGTTTCTGATGTCTTTCCCCACCTCTTCTTCCTTCTTCATAACTATGTGTGCCATTTCAATATTTGTAACAAATATGAGTTAATAACTTCTTAATTATTCTGATGTTTATGCCCATTGCAAACACTGCCAGCTAAGATGACCATGAAATAATCCCACCCTTGACACTTACTGCTTGTCTAACCTTGGGCAAATTACTTAACCTCTCTTTGCCTCAGTTTCCCCATCTGTAAAATGAAGGGGTTGTATTTGATTGTCTCTGAGGTCCTTCTAGCTCTAAGTCTTTGTTCCTATCATCCATTGATCCTGGGGCATTGCATATCAATAAAATGACCAATTCTCAGAGAAGACCTTGCTTAGATATTGTTGAATTTAGCCCCAAATTCTCTTAGGACGTGGTTCCCAAACCACACGTGGTCATCTTACCTTGCAGTGTTTGCAATGAGCACAAACAAGAAAACACTCAAGAAGATATCAATCGGTATTTGTTGCAGAAACTGAAGAGGTCCATGTCCTTATGAAGAATTTAACCGGGTGGCTTCAGTTTGAAGATGAACCTGGGGAACGGGCTGAACTGGTTTCATTCACACCGAGATCATCACTAGTGATCTATTTCAATTTCTCCAATAGCTTCCCAACTCATTGACCGTCAGATAAAGAGCTCACATTTGAGAATACACATATTTAAATTTATACGTAGGAGTTTTCAATATTATAATTTTTATATTTCCCACCACTTCCCTACTGCCGGCTCCCTTTTACTCCTAATGTCCCCCCTCCTTATCTCTTTCATGGGTCACCTTGGCCAAAGAATTCATTGCTTGTCGGTCAACCTGTTTATTGGGAATCTCCCTATAATTAGCTAGGCCGGTCGTTAGATAGAGGTCACAGCGTATTGTTGATTCTATAGGGTTAGCTTCTCTTGGACTGTTTTTTGAGAACACAGGTTTCCTTTCATACAAAAAAAGAGATGAGAGTAGTCCAGGAAAGGTTATTAAACTTATAGAGCTTAGAAATGAATTATATGTGCCTCACCTAAAGATTCATGTCAGTATCACATACACACAATGCGATTTGACAGCATTTTAGCTAAAATACTCATTTTTTCAGTGTGGCATTGTGCTGGGCACTGGTGATACAAAGATGAAAATGAAGGCATCCCTGCCCTCAAGGAGCTTCTATTCTACTGAAGGGATCGGAAATATACGCAGATCAGTAAATACAGAACAAACCGAAAAACACTATATTCTGGGCAGGGGGGAGTGGGAGATAAGGCAAATAAGGGTACAAGGTAATCCTTAAGTTGGACCATGAAAGAAGCTAGGGCTTCTGGGAGGGAAGAAGAGGAAGAATCTTCCAGGTATGGCGTGAAGGGCTGCACAAAGCTGGACAACTACACACCAAGTTCAGGGAATAGCTAGTAAGCCAGTTTGTCTGAAATTCAGTGTGTGTGTGTGTGTGTGTGTGTGTGTGTGTGTGTGTGTGTGTGCCAGGCTGCCAGCTTTATACTAGTCTGTCAAATCACATTGTGTGTATGTGTATATATATATATGCTACAAAATATCCCTCCAAAAGGCTGAGTCTAATGAAAATGGCAAAAATCACCCTTACAAGTTTTATTTTTGAATGTGTGAGGATAATAAAATGATGCAATATTTCCTCTTGTAAAATCACACTTGAAATATGTGATATTAATCAGAAAATTATATTTTTGAGCCAATTCTTTCCTCTTCCTCCACCCACCCCCACTTGCTCTGCAAGGCAAACCATCTCCAAGAGTTTCTAATAAAAGTCAATGGAAAATTATTGGGCAGCTGGGGGATGGGGGAAAGTGAATAAAGTCCTGGACTTGAAAACAGGAAGGCATGAATTCAAATTCTTCCTCAAACACTTACTTAGAAGCATGACCCTGGATAAGTAACATGAACTCGCTTGGCCTCAGCTTGCACAATGGGCATGATAATAGCACTTGCCTCTCAGGTTTGTTGTAAGAATAAAATAGGATGATGTGTCTACAGGGCGTGCTCCATAAATGCTCGCTATGATCAATCAGGATGGGCTTTGACAGGCAACTTTTAGGGGACGGCATCTCTTCTATGTATGAGATATCCATCTGTCCCAGAACCCACTGGTGCTGACTAGCAGCATTCTATCATTGTGTATCTTTTTGGCAGGATTCTACAGGTGTCTTATTCAACCACCTGTTGTCCAAACTGCCTTAGTCACAAAGTCTGGGTGGAGTTAAAGTACTACCTACGGGACCTTGGACAAACGATTTAACTTCTCTGGGTCTTAGAGTCTCAGCTGTATAAAGAGGCAGTTGGACTAGAGAGCCTTAAAGGTCTCCTTAGCTCTCAATTTATGATCCCATGAAAATGGAGACAATAATTTCCTTCCTATGTTCCTCCGAGTCCCAGAGATCATCTATGCTAAACTGACTTACCAAGAATCCCCCTTACAAGCAGCCATCCAGCCTGTCTTTGGAAACCTCCAATGAGGCAGGACCCAGTTCCAGCCCATGAGATTCCATTTCATTGCACGTTAAAAAAAATCACCTCCTACACCCTGAGGACAGAAGAAGAAAATGAACCTATTCCTGCCCTCAGGAGGCTTGCCTTCTAACATGGTAGGGGATTCACATAACCTTTCTGAGATTCAGTTCCTTTATCTATAAAATATATATGGAAGATAATATTCCACCCATCTCACAGACTTGTTGTATGAGGCATGTGAAGGGGACACTTTACAAACATGTCTGCAAAATTTACAAATGGGATTTGTGCAGTTAGTATAGTCTGATGGGGGGTCCACAGGATTTAGAGTGGGATACCTTTACCTGGGGTCTGTGAATTTGTTTTGTTTCTGGTGTTTTTTTAAAAATATTTTGCAACTGTAATTCAATATGATTGGTTTTATTTTATGCATTTAAATGTGTGATTCAGAGAAGGCTTCCCCAGACTGACTGCCCAAGGGGACCATGAAACAACAGAAAAGAATCTGTGATAAAATCTGGAAGACTGTATTCCAAGCCACGCTCTGAAGTAGACTTGTGGGGTGACTCCGGGTGAGTTGAATGACTCAGGACTCATTATCCCCATATTGCAGATGAGGAAACTGAGGCTTGCATTTCTTATTTCTCAAAGAGGATAATTTGAGTAAACTGGTTTGCCAATTGATCCCAATCGATCAATCAGAAAACATTTCTTTTTTGTTTTTGGAGGGAGGAAGGCAGAGCAATTGGGGTTAAATGACTTGCCCAAGGTCACACAGCTAGTAAGTGTGTCAATGAACTCAGGTCCTCCTGACTCCAGGGCTGGTGCTCTACTCACTGCACCACCTAGCTGCCCCTAGAAAACATTTTGTATAGACTTCCTAGGACTAAGGCACTGTGCTACATGCTGATGACATAAAGCCATGACCAAAAGCCCCTGCCCTCAGAAAGCTCACAATCTAATCTAGGGAGATGTGAACATAAATACAAGAGATAGAGAGTTGATGGAAGGTAATTAGGAGGGAAGGCACTAACAGGTGAGGGGCCCTGGATATGCCTCCTGCAGAAGGTGGGATTTGACCTGAGACCTGAAGAAAGAGAAAAGACCTTGAGGTAAGAAGGGAGGACATTGAAGGCATGAGGGGCAGCCAAGGAAAAGACACAGACCAGAGACAGAATGTCTTGTTCTAGGAGGAACAAGTGCCCATTATAACTGGGTCACAGAGCGTTCGGAGAAAAGCGAGAAGGGTCCAGGCTGTGAAGATATTAAAATGCCAGAGGACTTTCTATTGGATCCTGAGGTAGTAGGGAGCCATGGGAGTTTACAGATTGAGGCTTTGGGGTGACCTGCTCAGACCTTTGCTTTATGGAGTCTGTTTGGGAGCAGGGTGGAGGCTGGCTTACAGCTGAACCTTACAGTAGAGTCAGGGAAAGCAATTAGAAGGATATTTTAATAGTCCAGACATGAGCAAATGAGGGCTGCACTACGATGGCGGCTGGCTGATTGGAGACAAGGGAACATAAAGCAGAGGCTGGATCAAGACTGGACAATAGACTGGATACGTGAGGTGTGTGTGTGAATGAAGAGTCCAGAATGACTCCAGGGTTGTGAACCTGGGTGCCTGGGAGGATGGTGGTACCCTGGACAGCAATATGGAAGTTCAGAAGAGGAGAGGGGTTGAAGAAAATGATACCGAGTTCAGGTTCAGACACGTCGAGTTTAAGATGTCTGCAAGACACCCAGTGCGAAATGTCCACAAGGCGTTTGATAGCACAAGAGAGAGCCGGTCATTATTACACACACACTTGCAAGTACTAACCACGATTTCACAGTTAATGATTCTGGATGTTAGGCAATCCGAGAATACAAGTGACTCACTGAAGATGAAGTTGGTTTCAAAGGGTTTCTTGGAGGAGAAGAAGGCATTTGGACTATATCCTGATGCAGAAATCTCCAATATCTTTTCCCTTTGGGAATTAGTGGGACAGGAAGGCAAGCATGGCAGGCTGGCAGAACAATTCATACAAAGGTTTGGAGGGAGGAACACATAAGGTGTTCTAAGGAGACAAGAAGACTAGGAACTGGACCAGATGGTTCATTGAGTGGAGGAAAGATTGGTAATCTAGCTCAAAGCCAGGTGGCAGCTCCAGAAGGCCTCTCCATACAATTATTCACAAAGACTTTTGCTTATATAACCAAAATGCGTTTTGAATTAGTGACCATGAAAAGGGTCCACAAATGGATTCTGTTAAGGCAAGACAGGATGTTTTCAGTGGGAGCACAAATTGGCCTCAATGTGGTAAGGACACACCCACACTTCCTGCTCTGACCACTCTGCTGAATGGCCCAAGGGAGGCAAGGTCAGTGCTTGGAAAACCACTCTATGTGGAATCCAAAATCTCTCTTCTTACCTTCTCCCTAAGGCTACTTGGAGAATCAAATTAGTTGCTATTATATGTGCGCATATACATATATATATACATACATATATATGTATGTGTGTATGTATATGTATGTATACATATGTATGTATATTATATATATATTATTTTTTATATTTACCAATTTATAAATCATTCGAACCTATTACTATGGCTACAACTAGGTGAACAATAGACTTAAAATAGAAAATTTAAAAGGTTGAGATAAAGAAGAAACAATATTCCATCTGAGAGGTAATAGGGAGTCACTGGAGTCTAACGAGAAGGGGAATGACACAGCCAGACCTACCTTTAGGAAGATCACCTTGGCAACTGAGTGGAGGATGAACTGGTGTGTGGAGAGGCCTGACCAGGGAGAATGATTAGGAGTCTATCTCAATAGTCCAAGAAGAGGTAGGGCAACTACGTGGCTCATGGATAGAATGCTGGGCTTGGAGTCATGAAGACTCATCTTCCTGAGTTCAAATCGGGCCTCAGACACTTTTTATCTGTGTTGGGCAAGTTACTTGACCCTGTTTGCCTCAGTTTCCTCATCTGTAAAATGAACTGGAGAAGTAAATGGCAAACTGCTCCAGTATCTTTGCCAAGAAAACCAAATGGAGTCACCAAAATTTGGACACCACTGAAAACAACTGACCAACGACAAGAGATCCTGGGAGCAGAATGTAGGAATAGAGATAAGGGAAGAGATGGGGAAGAGATGAGAACCTAGAAAAGACAAGATCTGGCATCAGATTAGATCTATGGATGACAGGTGAGGGACAGCCTGGAGTGAAAGTGACAAGACTTTGAAAACCTAGGTGACTCCAAGCATGGCGGTGCCTTGGCAGAAATGGGGATGTTTGGAAGAGACTCTGGATTTGAAGGAAGATCGCAAGATGATGGGCTCTGTGGCCCAGATCACAAGCCGTCCATGCCTGCTCCTCCAGTGTCCTCCATGTATCTCATTCCAGAAGTCAGAAGGTGGACTTTTACTGACCAATCATTGCCTTCCAAATTTCAGTTGATACAGCAAAGATGAGATCTGGGGTGGGGGGCAATGAGGAAGATGGGCAGGATTTTCCCAAGGCACTTGTGTGGCTGAACCTGTAGCTTCAGGTTAGTTTCTGCTCATAACCAAGTGACCAACTGACCTGCTTAGAAGTGAGTGAGACAGAGGTGCCAGAAACTTGAGTAGCACAGGGAGAGGTGAGATAATGGAGTATGGAGGGACAGGGCAGGTGTGGTCATGTTAGAGCCGGATTCCTCATCAAGAGAGGATGAGATGGAACCTGTTTTACTGTTTTCTGATTGGCTGATCACATGTACATCCCTTGGGGTGACAGCCCCCACTTTGGTGACCACTGGTGTAGGCACCTTCCAGGGAGGAAGCTCTATCAGTGCAAGTGTAGATCTGTTCTTCAACTTAGCCTTCTGAGCCTCTAGAAAGGCAGAGCACAGAGCCACTCTCTGTGTGCTGTCATGCCATGCTCTCTTGGGGTCAAGAAGATCTAGATTTGAACTCTAGCCCTGACAGCTACTGGCTGAGCTGCTCTAAAGAAGTCACTCAACTTCTCAGGGACCTGGGCATCTCTCTGAGATATTAAAGTAAGGAGGCTTTAAGAAATGAGTTTCCAGGATTTAACCTAATCAGAACCCAGCCAAACCAATAAGTCCATTCCTTCTGCCCATCCACCTGTTAGGGAATTAAGTAACAAAGGAAGCCATGTTGGTACGGTGGATAGAACCTTGTCTGGGAGCTGGGAGACCCTGGTGCGAGCTCAGGCCTTGGCAGGTGTCTTTGGTCAAGAAATTCCACCTCAGCTTCCCCTGAAGGGGAGATGATAATGTGCCCTGCTGCTTTACAGGCTCGTTGAGAGGAAAGTGGCTTACATTAGGATTCTGCATTATATGCAATATTGTGTGATAAGAATATTGTCGAACCCAGCCTGCGATTTCAGAGGAATAGAGAGTCTGATGACCAACGCAGGTGGGTACCAGCTCTGAAACAGAGAGCAGTCTGTGCTAAATAATTATGGATGAGGAGGAAGAGGGTGCTATGCCTATCTGTATGTATGTAGGCACATATATGTGTGTATATAAGATATACATACGTAATATGTGTGTATATATAATGTATATACATATATATAATATGTACACACATATGTAACACACACACATCATAAATAGGAGACAGAGAGAAACAGAGACAAAGAGAATAGACAGTCAGGCAGCAGACAGATAGGGGACTGCCCTGAATTCATTGGTATTATATCCTACCTGGTGAAGAACTGACTTCTACCAACATTGATCGGTAGCTTCTGGGCATTTCAGAGTATTCGCCCGGATGCACTGAAAGGTTAAGTGAGTTGCCCAGAATTACACAGCCAGTATCTATCAGAGGCAAGACTTGAACCCAGGTCTGTCTGATTCCAAGGCCAGCTCTCACGCTGACTCTTATCATTATTCGTTATATAGTATATTAACAACACATGAATGACTTCCTTCCAAGGGCTTAAAAAGGAGCTGGGCTCATTTTGGAGTTGTTTGACCCCCGTTCAAATTTCACCACTGATTCTACCCATGTGACCTTGGGCAAGTCACTTACAGTCCCTTAAAGTCCCTCGGATCTTCAGTTTCCTCTTTTGTAGAGTGGACCTATGATCCTATGGTCCTGGGAGACTTTTATCCCACAATAGAAGGTATAGAGTATAGATTGTTCCAGTTTTTGGTTTGGTTGTTTGTTTTTTGGGGTTTTTTTTTGTATTTGTATGCCTAGAACCTAGCAGAATGTCCAGTAAATAGTAGGCACTTCATAATTGCTTGCTAGTTCATTGGTCTTGATTAAGTTTTTCCTTTGCAAATTGCCCTTATTCTTGTGGCTGCCAGAAGTGACGTTCTCAAGGCCAACAGACAGTGCCCTGGAGTCACTGGAGTCATGGAGGTACCAGACGTGCCTGGTGTTGGGAACCAAAGGAAGGGAAGGAAGACAAGAGCAGGAGAGAAGAGGCCGAGACCATCACCGAACGACCACATGTTGGGGCTCTCCCTGACCACAGGAGCTTCAGGATCCAGACCTTCTCCTTCCTCCCGCCTGAGGCTCCACCCCCTCCCCAACCAGATGCCCTTTTTTATTTTCCAACATTTCATTCTGCTGCCTTAGGACCTTCAAGGGCCAACTCCATTAAAAAAAAAAAAAAACTTGTTAACTTTTAACAGGCCTTCGAAACAGGGGGAGGGGTGAAGCTTCCAGCAGAGCAGTGAAAGTGGGAGATTCATTCCTTTCTCTTCACATATGCTAGTAAGGAAGGAGGAGGGGTGGGGGAGGGGTGGGGATACTATTCCAGCTCTGCAACCAACCCACCGAGGGGCCTTGGATAAATCACTGAACATTGTGTTTAGAGGGTCCCTTCTAGTCTGACCTTCCCTAACATTGACCATATCTATCCTACGGGCAGGGGGCTAAGAGGTAACGCTGAGAGTACCAAGAGGAAAACTAATAGTCCCCTCCCTCAAGAGGCTTGTAGTCTAATAGAGCAGGGATGACACATTCACAAAGATGGATGATCCAGGGCAGGGGGTTATGGAGGCCAAAGGGAAAAGCCCAGGACTTTTAAAGGAATTGTGGAGTTTGGAATAGGCACAGCTAGGGAGGGGAAGCACAGCTCCAAGGGACGGCCCCTGAGCTGGACCTTGGAGGACCCGAGGAATGTCAGGGAGTTGTATGGCATTCACTGGCCCCAGAGTTAGGGAGACCTGCTTCAGTTACTCTGCCTGTGTATACCCAGAGACATGGCGTAGGCTCACTGCTTCCTCATCTGGAGGTTGGAGAGGTTGTACCTGACGGCCTCTCAAACTCCCTCCACATCTCAGTCCGTGATTCTATGCCCTGTTTAACTTAAAGCAAGTCAACCTCTCTGGGCCTCATCTTCTTCATCTGTGAAATTTGGGGATTGGGCTGAATGGTTTCTAAGATCTCTTCCACCTCTAAATCTATGATCCCATGAACAGACATAAGAGGTAAGAAGAGAGTTTTGGGATAAAGTTCTGTACAAACAAACGCTTGGAGGTGAGGACTTCAGAACGAGAACCAGGGACATGACAACTTTGCTGGAGGCCTAAGAGACATGAAGGGGAAGTGAGAGAAGCAAGGCTGGAAACGTAGGTTGAAGCCAGTCTGAAGGAGTCAGGAGCCAGTGAGGACTTTTGAACCAGAGTGGGATGAGATCAGACCTATGGACCATGATGGGGCTTCTTTGATCAGCTGTTCTCAGGAGAGACTGGAGGAGGGGGAGACACCAAGGAGGTCAGAGGCTACGATGGAGGGAATCAGGCAGGAGGTAGTGAGAGCCGGGGAGGGGAGAGAGGTGAGAGAGAAGGGAGAAGACATGGGAAATGATTGGCTGAGGCCTGGAGGTGAAGGGAAGGGAGAAGCCCAAGGTTTAGAAAGCTGAGGGATGGAGCTGGGCTGAGGGGGAGTCTGGGAGCTGCACCAGATAAAATATGGAAAGAGAAGGGGAAAGGAATTGATGCTTTTGGTTTGGGACATTCAAGATTCTGCTGATAGTGTCTATGAGGACTAGGAGGGACCACAGGGGTTATCGAATCCAACCACCTCATTCTGTGGAGGAGGAAGATGAGGGAGATGAACGACTGGCCATATATACCCATTATGCTCATAGCAAGTGGCAAAAGTGACACTTTAATGAATGCATGAAAAGGCATTAATTAGGCACTTACTGGATGCTAAGCATTATATTAAGTGCTAAAGACACAAATACCAAAGTGAGAAAAGTCTTGGCCTTGGGAGGAGCTGACATTCCAAGGAGGGAGATAGCACATGGTTGGGACAATTAGTTTGCAAAAGGAATGTCTGTGATGTCACAGGTTTGATGAGGGGATCCATAGGGCAGTTCATTTAGACATCCTCTGTTCTCAGCCCCCTCCCAGCCCTGACATCCCTTGTTCTAAGAACCTTCGCAGTTCTGACATCCCCTGTTCTAAGGCCTCTCCAGGCTCTGAAATCGTGTGATTCTATTATTCAACAGACACAGCAGCAGCCCCCATCAAGCCATTTGGAAAGGATGGATGAATCTGGCCTTGCTTTCAACTTGGCGCTCAAATCAAATTTTATTGAACCCAAAAGGCTGGAAAAATCTTCTCTCGCCTACATTTCAGAGTACACTCGCTCACTCCCTCTGCTGCACCCCGCCCCCATCCCCCCATCATTCACAGCCTTTGTGAATTTCAAGGAAAATTTAAGCCGTATGTTTCTGATTCATTTGCACTTAACTCTTCAAAATATGATTTTGAAAGAGCAAGTTGCTGCTCTGAAAAGAAAAAAAAAAATTTAAACCCTCTCTTCCTGGAAAACAGGATATTGTCCTTAACCAAAATCATAAAAAACAAAACAAAACAAAAACCCTTCCAATCTAGCACATTGGCATTCAGCTTAAATTGAGAAATACCAAGGTTAGAGGGAATGGTCACCTCTGGTCCAAGGTGTCTCTCAAGGACCCTGCCCCGAAAGCACAAGGGAGGGCACTTTATGTAGCATAGGGTTCCTGTGAAGTGTTTGTTCTGTTATCTGGAGGAGAGAGACTAGAACGTGGATAATCCAAAGGAATAAGCATTTACTAAATAACTATTATACATTAGGCAGAAGAGTTGATGTTTGGGTCATGCTTTAAGATTTACAACAGCTTTGTGGTCAGGGTTTTATTTGACCTTTGGGACAAATACCTTAAGAGAAGTAAATTGACTTGCCCAAGGTCTCACAGCTAGTACAAAATTAGGATTTAAACCTAAGTCTAGTATCTGTGTCAAGATGAATAAGGAGTTATATATGACTTTATTGGGAGGGGAGTGAATGTTGTGAATTATGTAGTAAGGTATTAATTTCTCTCAGTCTATTTTACTATATACATATATATGTATATTATAGAAATTATAGATTAGGAAAACATGGAGCTAATGATATGATATCAGATCCAGGACATGTCTATGTAAATATAGAGAGATATGTGTATACATATATGTATATATGTAACTTTGTATGTAGGTGCATATATGTGTATGTATATTCACACATGTATATACATATATACACACACACATACAGTTAACGCTGCTGCTGTCAGTCATTTCAGTTTTGTCCAACTCTCCATGACCCCATTGGGGATTTTCGTGGCAGAGATGCTGGAGTGGTCTGCCATTTCCTTCTGCAGCTCATTTTACAGATGAGGAAACTGAAGCAAACAGGGACTAGTCCAGGATTGTTGTCTGTCCTTCATTCTCGAAGAGGACCATGACATCAGGAAGGCGATGCTATGACATGTCCAGCTTGTAAGGGCCTGAAACCAGATTTGAACTCATGAAGATGAGTCTTCCTGATTCTAAGCCCAGGGCTCTATGTAGTATAGCACACCCAGCTGCCCTAAAGATATTCATACATATCTACAAATCAGTTGGGGGAGAGTGTTACTAATACCTGGAGGGATCAGGATGGCCTCTGTAGGAGACCACACTCGAGTTAAGCCTTGGAGGAAGCTAAAGATTCATAGCATGGTGCATTACTGCTATCTGTCTTGGGGTCCTATTGCCGCCTAATACGCTGGAAGCTCTTTGAGAGCAGGGCCTGGGTTGTTTTAAAGTGCCTACTGTAACTCGTTGGACTAAACATGGGGAGGGAAGATGCTCTATTGAGATAAAGCCAACACCCACCAATCCAGGGCATTTCCATATGACCTGTGACTGAGCTGGACCTGGGAGGAGGCTCCTGATCAGAGACAGAACATTCCAAGCTGAGGGGTTGGAATGAAGCAGGGCCCAGAGGCAAGAAAGTGCGAGGCCTATTTGGGGGAAGCGTGTGTGCTCCACTTGGCTGTGTTTAACGCTGACCTCAGACGAGCCATCATTCAACAGAGGGCCTGCATCTAAAACCCCAATGGCTCACATCTCACTACACACACTTTAAAACCCACAAGTGCATCCCCAGTCCAAAATCATCAGATTCTTTACCTCGGAGTCAGGAAGCATTTTTAAAAATAATTTTTGGTAAAAGGAACCCAGAATGCTCCCTCCTCTCTACTGATTGCATTTTTAAAGCAATTAGGGTCAATACCTCCATCTTCAGGGGCTCCCGGAATGTGGTTTATTGAGTATATAACAGGTAGGGGCAAAGGCTCGTGGTTTTGGTCAGTGGAAGTCTCCCTTCCTGGAAAAAGGGTTTAAAATTCCAGGGGCTGGAGGGATGATTTTATACAAAGAAAAAAAAAGAGGTTCTCAGGACTGGTTGGGGGTTGGGGACTGAATTCTGGTTGCAGAAGCTTTTGAGTCCATCTGTGTATCTAAGGAGTTCCATTACCCCTGGTAGAGGTCAAATGTCACTCTTAACCACTTTTCCAAATCTCCTGAGCTGAGCCACAGAGCTCTGGCAGGCCCAGCATCTTATCTAAATCTGATCTCTTCAGAAGATCCAGGGGTGGCTTCCGTATTGCAGCCATGGTGTCTAGACCAAACATTGATGGCAGGCAGCTTGCCTCCCTTTGGCAGCAGTTTGCCTCACAGCTCATTGCCATGTGAGTAGATGGGAACTTTGTTTTTGTAGCTCCCAACTCAGTGTCTCAATGATACTTGGATGGGTTCATGGTGTATCTGGGTGGGGAGGCTCTCACCGATTCAGATTGCATCATATGACAGTGGAAAGAACACTGAATCTGGGGTTACGTTAGGTCCTGGATTTGAATCCTGACTCTCCTACTTTAGTAGCTATGTGCACTAAGACAATTATTTAGTTTTTCTGGGCTTCATTAAGACATAATGAAGCAAGCAGAAATAGAACAAATAATATAATATGTGATAATTATATAATAACATTATAAAGAAAGACCACATTTGAAAGACTCAAGAATTCTAATCAACACAACACCAGCCACAATTCCAGAGGACCAACAATAAAGCAATCTGCCCACCCCCTGACAGGGTGCAGATGGACCCTGGGAAAAGAGATATATTTGTTTGGCATGTTCAATGCGGAGATTAGTTTTGCTAGACACATTTGTTACAAGGTGGGTTTTTTTACCTCTCTTTTTACCTTCAGTACTATGGGGGAGGGAGGATAGATGTTTGTTAATTGAACAAAAATTTTAAATATTTTTTAAAACCTTTTCTGAGCCTCATTCAGTTTACCATTAGTAAAATGGAAGAACTGATGAGGTGACCTATAAAATTCCATCCAACTCTAAAGATCTATAAAGGATGAGCAGAATTTGATTGTCCTGGAGATTTATAGACTTGTACGTTTAGGGGGAGAAGGGAGGTTACAAGTCATTTATAAGGTCCTTTCTCCATCTTATTTGATAGGGGAAGATATAGAGACCCAGGGAAGCTCAGCAGTTTGACCAAGGTCATAACGGTAGTATTTGACCCAGATGCACTGACTCCAAATACAACATTTTTTTGCCTTGTGCCACTTGGACTAAGCCTAGATAAGAAATCTCTTCTTCCCCGTATCCAGAGATACTACAGGTTTAAAGAAAGTTTATTATAGAATTAGATTAGAAAAGAAATATACAATCTAAAATAAGTTCCCCAAATGTAGAATGGCTGGTTTTAGATAGATGGGGAATTCTCTTCCTTTAACCCTCTCTGACCCCATCCAAGGTAGTCTCTGAGAGATATTTCTGAAGGCTCCTGTTGGTGATGGTATATTTGGGAAGATGATGATTCTGTCTATCACCCTAGGCATCGCTTATAGGATTGGTAAGGGATCTTGCAACAAAATAGAAAATATTACATAATAAAAACACAAAACTGTACTCTGAAGAAAGCCTGTCTTGAACTTTTAAGTAGTTAGAGTAGCACATTCAGGATAATTTGAGGAAAAAGGAACACTAAGGCATGTTGTTTTCATGATTAAAATCAAAGCTCTCCAGGGGCAGGGAATTAGATAGAGAGATAGAGAGATAAATAGAGATAGATAATGTGTACATATACATACACACATATGTATATTTCCATTAGCACCATGACTTGTACATAGTATTTAATAAATCCTTCTTGGATTGGTTTGACTTGTGTGGAGCTGATCCTGGATTCTTGAGGTCTACATCAAGCAAGCTGGAAAAGACTTTACATATGGCCTGATGATGGAGCTTGTTGGACATCTGCAAACTGGCCTGGCCAAGGCTGGAGAGGCTCAGCACCAGCCAGATGATGGTTCTCAGCCTCAGCACTTCAAGAATTTCAAGGGAAAAAAACAATATCTAATCAAGTATGAAGGCAGTGCCTTAGGAGGAGGAGCAAAGTAGCACATCAAAGACTACATGGCTCACTGAAATGAGGACTAGGAGTTTACAGAATCTTGTTTGAGTCTCATAATGACCCTGACCCTGCACCTGTTGGTATAATCACCAACATCCCCCTTTTTATGAACAAGGGAATGGGGGCTCAGAGTGGTCTGCCCAAGGTCACAAAACTTCTGGTGTTGAGTCAGAAGAATGGCTGGACCAAGGGTCCAGTTCAAAGGTTCTTTTCTCCTAAGATCTGCTGCCTTCTAGTGTATAGAAGCTAAGCTTTCTGGAGTCAGGGAAGAAGGTTGGATTAAGTGAATTCTTGTTATAAATAAGGACCCTGAGCCTCTATGGTGAAATAAACTAGTGGAAGGTGAGGAATTGGTTTCTGACATGGACTGAAGACCCACTACAGCCCTGCAAAGGGAACTCAAGATCCTGTACTCTGTAGCACTTCTCCCAAACTATGTGGTGGTGATTGTACCTTTCATTAAAAAAATTGCCATAAGTTTTGAAACAATCCAGTTCAGAGACCCCACCAATATATTTCTTCCCAAACCAAGTCATATGACACAAGACTTCAAAGGAAAGTGTTTAATTAAAAGAGGAAGGAATGAACATTTATATAGTGCTGACTATCTGCCAAGTACTATGCTAAGCACTTTTTTTTTACAATTATCTTATTTGATACTCACAACAACCCTGGTATCTCGATTTTACAGTTGAGGAAATTGAGGCAAAGGTTAGCTGACTTGCCCAGGGTCATAAGCTAGAAAGCGTCTGAGGCCAAACTTGAACTCAGGACTTTCTGACTACAGGTGGCTGTGCCACCCAAAACAAGATAGTATATAAATAAAAGGAAATTGAATTGTATGTTAAAAACAGTCAGCATTCATTTCATATAGGGACCCTCTAGGTCCCCCATCTCTCACTACTATTTCCTTTGCTCTAAAATTACCTTCTATTTATTTTGTTTATCTTGTGTGTACATAGTTGTGCCTTTCTTTGCTTCCCTGGTCCTTTGCACAGTTCTTAGTGCATAGCAAGTACTTAATACATGATTGCTGACTATCTGCCCCCCCACCATGTCTTGGACACTCCCAAGTAACCCCTCGGTGCTCTCAACACAGCAGGAGAAAGGCATGGCAGTTTACTTACAGAAAACTTTTAGAGGAACTTGTCATACCGATTATCTTGGGAGGCTTGGCATTCTTGGCATAGAAACTATAGAATCTTATGTGTATTCATGCTGACCATACTCAGAGCAGCTGTTGAAGTGTAGGCTACGTTGATCTTCATTGGTGTTACAACTGATTCTGTCAGACACAGTAGCCCTGGCATGTGTTAGGCAAAAAGGCACCATTTTGTCCTCATCTATCTCAATTTTCCTGTGTAATAGGAACACTAGTCCCAAAATCACCATTATCTCCCCTCATACTCCTGTGTTCTAGCCTGAAAGTTAGGTTAGGGGAGGGGAGAGAGAGGGAAAGAGGAAAGGAGAGAGAGGGAGAAAGAGAGAGAGAGAGAGAGAGAGAGAGAGAGAGAGAGAGAGAGAGAGAGAGAGAGAGAGAGAGAGAGAGTGAGAGTGTGAGTGTGCGTGTGTGTGATAGCCAGTCCTTCCTTGAGCTTGGGACTAGAAGGATGACCGCATTCAGAAGCCAGGCTCAGATGTACCCTTTCCCTGATCTGAATATCCTCCTCTGCTATAGCTAAGTAAGCCACCTTCTGTTAACTGTTTGATGGATTCTGGAGGGCCTTCTGAGAAGATGGCAGAGGTCAGAAATTTCCAGGCTCTCATTTCATTCTAAATTTGGACCTAAATTACCAGGAGACTGGCCTAAGTCAGACCCAATCCCACATCGCCTTATAAGATTTTCTAAATCCGAATGAAAACACTACAGAAATCAAAGCACAGGCTTCTGTGAGATAGAGTCCTAAGAAAATTTTCTCCAGTAGATGAGGTTCTCTTAGTCCCAAAGCATTGTGGGAACATGAGGCCAGTGTGCACCTTACACACTTCTTTGTCAAGAAAGCAAATAGACTAAAATAATCCAGGTGAAATATTATCATAAAGAGAGAAAGGCTGCTCTTCAAAGAGTGGGGAGTGGGAATCCCTGGCTGACAGCACCATGATTGTGGGTCTCCTAACCAGCTGGGTTATGTTGGGCAGGTCTCTTTCCCTCTCGGGATCTTTCCTTCATTGCTTTGTCATTTTAAAGATTAAAGTCAGACTAGATGATCCCCAAAGTTCATTTGAGTGCTAATATTCTATGAGTCTATACCTCCAAGCACATTCTCATTATTCACAAATATTGCTGCCAACACTCAACCACATGTGTTGGCCTTAGAGTGGTGTTTATTATTGATGGAACACCATTAATATGAAGTCAAGCCAGAGCATATTTGATTTTTGGCTAAAGGTCCTTAAAATGTGGCCAATATGTTGCATGCAATGATTAGGGTTTGAGAAAATGGTGAATTTAATTAATCCAATGACCCCTATGGGCTCATTTATCATTATTACAGGGCACCTTGCATCTGGAGAATGCACAGCAAGGTTAAGCAATTTCAAATAAGATGCATGGCAATTCTTAGTCCTCTAGAGTTTATTATGAGAGAGCTTTGCTCTAACCTTTGCAAAGTACAACAGCACCATCTCAGAAACTCCAGGAAAAACAAAATGGCATTTACTGCTATGTATCAGGAATGCTGGCATCAGTTTCTATAAATTGGAAGTGACCTTAGAAGACCTCTAGTCAAATCTATGCCTTAACAATAATTCTCTCAAAAAACTTGACTGATAAGAACTCATCTAACCTTTAAAGGCATCCATTCGGGGGGAAGCCATTTGAGGCAACCCGCTTCACTTCATTAGAATGTTAAAAAAAATAAGCCAAAACTTACGTCTTTGCTCCATTTATCCATTGTTCCCCTGGGACCAAACAACATAAATCTTAATCCTCTTTTCTATAACAGTCTCCAGATGTTTGAAGATAACTATCAAGTCTCCCTACCCCCACTGTAATCTTCTCTTCTCTAGGCTAATCGTGCCCATTTCCTTCAAGTGATTTGCATGTGACATGGACTCAAAGTCTGTCATTTTGGTTGCCCTACTCCAGACACTTTCTAGCTTTTCAACGTCCTTCCTGAAATGTAGCACCAGAACTGAATATACTATTCCACATGAAGCCTGACCAGGACGGAATATGGAGGCCATATTACCTCCCTTTTCCTGGAAATAATGGTTCTCAATACAGCTTAAGATAATGTTAACTTTTTGTTTGCCAAATCCTAATGTTGACTAAACCCCACAGATTTTTTTTTGCAGGTCAACAGTCAACAAGCATTTATTGTTTACTATGTGCCAGACACTGTGCTAAGTATTTGGCATACAAATATAAGGAAGAGAAATAGTTCCTGCCCTTAAGGGGCTCTCATTTTAACGGAGGAAGACAATAAATAAGTAGGTGAAAATCAGGGGGTCGGGGTTGGTGGCAAAGTTCAGAGGATCAGAAGCAGAGCCAAGAGAGGAAAGAAGAACCAGTGGCCAGGAGCCCTTCCTCAGAATGAAGGTTCTGGGAAGAACTCACCAATGGGAGACAGACCACAAGGCCCCCATTGCCTAGCTATTCCTCCTCCTCCTTATAAGTTCATTTTTTGAATTCATATTGGCCATATATGGTTTTACCTGTGAGGTTTATATAAGACCAATCATGGAAACTCTTGGGACTCTGGCATTTAAACATTTCAAAATCTTCCTAATCATGCCATATTTTAGTTCACCTATCTTTTCCACAGGAATAGCATAAGACGTTTTGCTAAAATCTAGGTTAACTAGATCTACACCACTTTTGTGATATGCCTATTTCATAACTATCAAAAAAGGAAATAGAGTTATTGAATGATTAATCCCTCCTTTTTCCATTTTTAAAAATAGTAGTTTTTTTCAATTACACGCAAAACAAATTTTAACATTCAATTAAAAAAATGAGTTCCAAATTTCCTCCTTCCCTTCCTCACCCCACCCCCCTTAGATGGTAAGCAATTTGATATAGGTTATATATGTGCAAACATGTAAACCATTTCCCCATTAGTCATTCTGTGAAAGAAGAAACAAAGCAAAAGGAAAAAAACTTAAAAATGAAAATGAAAATAGTATGCTTTGATCTTCATTCAGACTCCATCGGTTCTCTGTTTATGAATAACATTTTTCATCACGAGTGCTTTGGAATCATCTTGGATCATTGTATTGCTGAGAATAGCTAGTTGATCATCATACAATATTGTGATTACTGTGTACAATGTTCTCCTGGTTCTGCTCATTCACTTTGCATCAGTTCATGTAAGTCTTTCCAGGTTTTGGGATCAAAGATGGCCCAGAAGGAAGGACAGCAACTCGTTCATCCATGGGTTAAATCACATTCAGAAGTGAATTGGATTGGGCAAATGCTACGTAGCAACTCATATTCTCCAGATAAACAAAGGGGAAGGGAGAAAAAAGGACTGGAGGCAAAAAATGACAAATTTACGAGAAAATTAAAGATACTTTATGAAAAGAAATAAAATTAATAATTAAGTTAAAGATATTTGATGAAAATATTAATAATTTCGATAGTCACAGGAGAAAAAAATACCTCCAGAAAAGTCATAAATCATTCTTTATATTTCTAATAAAATATATGGTTGGGGAAGGAAGAGAGTAATTCCTATGTATTTGCTTTAAATTGAATTTATCTATTACGACAGACTTCAAGCTCTAAGCACTTGACAAATATCTCATTTGGTCCTCACAATGACCCAGTGAGATAGATGTTGTTATCCCCATTTTACATTTTAGGAAACTGAGGCAGGTGACTTGCCCAGGGTCACACAGTTAGGTAGTGTCTGTCAGATTTGAACTGGTCTTCCTGACTCTAAGCCAGAGTTCTGTGCAATGTGGCACCCCCTAGCTGCCTATAGGGGGAACAGAAACATGTTAGTAAATAACCCTGCTCGGGTTGGAAGGAATGATGATAATTTACAAAAGAAAGAAGGCAGAGCTGCTCAACTCTTTTTTTTTTAACTCTTTTTTCTGTTGCTTTTCCAAGTAGAATTATCATTGGATTGAAAAAGAGCAGCAAAAAAGCTGGATCCTGTGGAGGAAACAGCCAAAATAAGTCAGGATATAAGAGATTCCTTGCTGCCCTTGATCCAAGTCAATAAAGCAAACATTTAACAAATGCCAATTTTAGGCAATGAACTGTTTTAGGAACTGAAGATGCAAAGATACAAAGAACCCAAAGCATGCTCTGGAAACAGGTCTATTTGCCAACTTCCCTTTTACACTTAGAAGGAAAATTCCATGTATTCCTCTTCTTTGTTTGTACCTAGTATTGTCTGCATTTGATAAAATCATATGATTATCAATGTGACATATTTGTTTATACTTTTGTATGAGCTATGTAGCAGGGTGTAGCATCCAGAAAGCTGGCCTTGGAGGAAGGAAGACCTCAATAAGTTTTGCCTCCAATATACACTGGCCATATATCTCAAACAAGTTGTTTAATTTCTTAGGGCCCCAGGAAATTCTAAAACTACTCATTATTGCAAAGGTGCTAATCTATATTGCTAGAAGTTTCACACTGGGAACTCCCTATAGAGATGACATCACAAGCGCAGTTAGAAAAAAACTTTCTTAATGCATATAGAAAAAAAAACACACTGGGGTTAGATTTAGTAGGGGCAGGTGAGTAGCAGAATACTAGACTTGGAGTCAGGAAGACTAAGGTTCAAATCTCATCTCAGAGACTTCCTGAGCTGCGTGATTCTAGGAAAGTCAGATTAACCTTCATCAGATTGCAGTTTCCTCCTCTGTAAAATGGGCTCATAGCACAGTATTGTTGTGATAATCAGATCAGATCACATATGGAAAGCACTTTGTAAACATTTAAATGTAGTAATAGTAGCTGTAGGAGTAGCAGCAGCAGCAGCAGCACCATAAACATGGAAGGATCAACCTTACCTAGGTCACCTTTGCTAACATTTTATGTTTCCATTAATACTCATTGATAATACCGATCCATAAATTTCTTTATCAGCTTGTTTCTCCCTGGTTTGGGTATAAGGGGTTTTCTCAGCAAAGATAATGAAGTGGTTTGCCATTTCCTTCTCCAGCTCATTTTAAAGATGAGGAAACTGAGGCAAACAGGGTTAAATGACTTGCCCAGGGTCACACAGCCCGACTCCAGACTTGGTGATCTATCCACCGCACTTCCTAGCTACCCTGAATAGAAATGGAGCCCACTAAACTATGCATAAGAAGCCCAGAAGGCCACATTTTGACTTGGAAAACCACATATCAATATTTTTTAGGTTTTATTGCATTTTTATTTATTTTGTTTAACATTCCCCAATTACATTTTAATCTGGATCAGGCCACACTCGGGAAGTGTTATGGGACATGGGTTTGACCCTTCTGGTGTATGTAATAATTACAGTTCCATGCATACTAATGCCTAGTTATAACACTACCCACCCCCAATTTCACCAAATATTGAGCACCACCACTATTACCAAACAACATAGTTTTTGCAACATAGTTCCAATCATAGTTTGCCATATTAGACGTAGACTGCACACCAACTTCAAGAAATCTAAATTCACCATAAGCTTTTCATCTGGAAGGACAGCTAGCTCATCCTGATGGTGTGGAGGCATATTATGCGGCTATCATCATTGGCATTAACCTCCAGCATCCGTGTGGCTCCTAAGACTGATGGGTTGGTGCCTCAAAGATTTTCTGAAACTAGACCAAAATGGCAAGCATCAACATTTTATCTTAGCAAGTTCTAATTTCTCCCCACAAGAAACTTCAATGATCCTATTTCTTAGGTAAAGTAGTATAACTTAGTGCAACATAATGTCATTCAGGGTTGAAGACTTGGAGTCTAGAGAGCTGAATTTGAATCCTGCCCCAAATACTGATCAGCTGTGTTATCACTGGACTATTACCTACTCTCTCTGTTTCATTTCCTCATACACCAAATCATACTCTTTATACTAATGAGGCTTGGACTTTGGTTTGCTATGGTTGTGATTTATTTTTTTAAGCATGCTCATACACATAAAGCAAAGTCCAAGACTATTTTTTTTAACTTCCTCTGCTTTTCAAGAATTCCTAAGTGGTTCCAAAGTTAAATATCTGCTACTAGTCCCCTCCCCCCTTCTCAGTCTTCCTCTTACACCCTTCAATTTGGGGATTTGGCAGGTGGGCTGCCTAGGGATTTCTATTCCAATCAGACTTGATCAGAGTACACCATGATCAGAGTACACATCAGAGTATCACCATTTGCCATAATCCTTTCCATTCAATGGGATATCTCCTTGATCACAGAAGAGGGGCAAAGTACCACGTAACTAGACACTATGGGTGGGTCACTTTCCTCTCCCACACTGGAAAACTGGAAGCTTCCACCCTTACCAACTTTAACCATGCCCCTGATTAATGTCAATTTCAGAAAACCTACTTCTGATATCAATTTCCCTTGATTCATTAACTCTTACTTATGTTTCCGATACTGAAAATAATGAGTTGACTCTGCTTCAATTTCTAAAGCCTTTATTAAGGCCCCAAAAATAAATATATCGATCCTGTCTCATGTGTAATTGGAAAAATTTAATACAACAAAGATGGACTATAATACGAGTTATTAACAAGGATATTCCCCTCCAAGCCGATAGTCCCCAGGACTATTATCAGCTGGAGATCCTGCACAGCTGTTCCTTGTACTGCAGCCTGCCTCTCTCTAGAGGTACAATCAGTTGTGAATTGGTTGGTATTCAAGGCCAATCACCACATAAATCAGCGAACACAAACTAAACTGCTTCACAGTCTGACTAGAGGAATATCCTGTTTCAAATTCCACCTTAGACACTAGCTAGAGAATGGAAGGAAAGAAGGGAGGGAGGGAGGGATTTTTAAGTATCAGGAACTGTGTTAAGTGCTGTACAGATGTCATTTGATCCTCACATCAACCCTGGAAGGTAGGTACTACTATTATTCTCATTTTCCAGTCGAAGAAACTGAGGCACACACTGACTAGCCATGTAACCCTAAACAAGAGACTCTGAGGCCAAGTTGGAACTCAAATGTTCCTGACTCCAAGGCTCAGCACTTTCTCCACCTGGGTGCCCAGAGACCTTAGACAAGTCAGTAAACCTTTCCATGCCTCTGTTTACTTAAAGACTTGGTCTTTAAGATCTCTTTCAGTGCTAAATATATAGGCATTAGGGAGACAGGAAAAGACAAAGGCAGTCCCTGACTTCAAAGAGTATCTATTCTCATGAGGATAGAATACATACATATGGATAGAGAGGGGGAAGGACATTTTGGTATGAAAATTTATACAGATGATGAGTGGAGCCATAAAGGATTGGGCTGGTAAGACTGAACCATGCTTTATAGAAACAATGATGAGATTTATGGCCCCAGGATTGGAGAGAGAAGGGAGGGAGAGGAGAGGGAGGGCACACGTGATAGAATAGCAATGCTCAGGAAGATAGCCAAAAAGCCAATGTAACATGGGAGAGCGAAGATCTCCAGGCCATGTTGTCTGGTCCGGGTGGCAGTGATGGGTGAGGTGACCAGAGGAGGAATTAAAGTCCAGCATTGCCTGAGTCCACTGCTTAGTTGGCACAGGTCACGTCATACTTTTAGATTATCTACAAGGCAATGCTGACCAGTTAGCATACTGAATACCTAATGCTAGGCCTCAGGCAATTCAGTGGGTGAAGTTCTTCCATTGAAAAGATTGACTAAAAGGGAAAAGGACCTACCTGTACAAAAATATTTATAGAAGCTCTTTTTGTGGTAGCAAAGAATTGGAAATTGAGGGGATGCCCACCAATTGGGGAATGGCTGAACAAGTTGTGGTAGCATATTAGAAAGACACACAGGATAAGGCAGAAGAGAAGGAAGGTGATACGAGTGGAGGGAAGGATATAGAGGGGCTTCCTCCCTGTTAGAAACTTGCACATAAGTTATGACCACAGGACCCACTGGATGTGGTGCTGTCCTGGGAGTTGGGAAGGCCTGGGTTCAAGTCCCACCTCTTATTTCCTGGCTATGTAACCCTAGGACAATCCCTTTACCCCTCTCAAATGCTCTAGGCAACTGCAAGGCTAGAAGTCAAGGAGCAGGTGCCCATCTGCACTGGCAGAGAGAACTCCCCCAGAAGCATTCCCTATACTAATGAAAGCCCAGGACATACAGTTGATAATTATAATAACAATAATAAAATATATGGATGAAATTTACCATTCTGTAGCTTTAAAACTTGGAAAGCACTTTGCTAATGTAATCTCGTTGGAATTTTTTCAACAATCTCATGAGGTAGATACTGAAGGTGCTTATGTCTTAATGTCACAGATATTGAAACTGATTAAAAATTAACATTTATAGCAACACTTTAAGGTCTGCAAAATACAGATATTATCTTACTTGATGTGAACAACCCTATGAGGTAGGTGCTATGATTATCCCCTTTTGATAGAGGAAGAAAAGGAGCCTGCAAGTTAGGTGATACACCCAGGGTCACACAGTTCCCAAATGTCAAAGGCAGGTGCAGGTCTTCCTGGCCCCAAATCTAGGGCTCTTTTCTCCACACCATGTTGCTTCTCACAAGGAATCGATGCCACCAGTTTTGCCTATGCTTAGGAGGGTGTTGACTGGTTCAGCCATGTCCTTGACCAGAGATATTCTTAAACACAGGCTGTTTTTGTCCGTCCTTCATTCTCAAAGAGGATCAACTACATCATGGGGGTGAGGTCTTGACCTGTGCATGAATTGGATTCAAGTGAGGCATAGTGGCACAAGTCATAAGCCTTACTCTCTCTTCCAGAGTCATCAAAGACCAGTGGCAAATTCTGGAAAGCAATTTGGAACTATGCCCAAAGGGCTATAAAAATGTTCATACCCTTTGACCCAGCAATACCACTTCTAGGGTTGTATCCCAAAGAGATCACACAAGCAGGAAAAGGACCCATATGTACAAAAATATTTATAGCAACTCTTTTTGTAGTAGCCGAGAATTGGAAATCAAGGGGATGCCCATCCATTGGGGAATGGCTGAACAAGTTGTGGTATATGAAGGTAATGGAATACTATTGTGGTATAAGAAATGGGGATGATACGGACTTCATAACAACCTGGAAAAACCTACATGATATAATTCTGAGCAAGGGGAGGAGAACCAGGAGAACATTATATACAACCACAGACATATGGATTCTCTGAGGACCAACCCTGACAGACTTTGCTCTTCTCAGCAACACAAGGTGCAAAGATAACTCCAAAGGACTCATGATGGAGAATGCTATCTAAATCCAGAGAAAGAACTATGAAGTATGAATGCAGATTGAGGCATACTTTATGCTCGCCTTTTTCCCCTTTTTTTCCTCTCTTTTGTTTTTACGTTTTTTTTTTTTGGTTCTGTTTCTTCTTTCTCATGATTCATTCCATTGGTCATAATACTTCTTCACAACTTGACTAGTGTGTAAATAAGTTCAATGCGAAGTTATACATAGAAGATATATCAGATTCCATGCCATCTTGGGCAGTGAGGGGAGGAGAGGAGGAAGAAAATCTGGAACTCAAAATTATGTAGAACTAAGTGTTGTAAACTAAAAATAAAAAAAATATTAAAAAAAGAAAAAACTGGAAAAAAAAGAAAAAAAAAGACCAGTGGCAAGACAAAAATGAGGATGACTTGCGATGGCCTGGGATGCACTAGATGATGTTGGCATCTTCAATGTCTGACCAAGCTCTAAGTGCTCCACAGCACCTGCTTCAGCTGCCTCCATGGCTGTTGGAATAAATTGTTCTCATCCACTCATGCTTGGGGTAGACACTTCCCTAAGTCATTGACAGATTTGAACACCGTCAGTTACCCTCAACCTGGCTTAGCCCATCTGCCAATATGGCTGCTGCACATGCTACATCTTCTTGGAGCTACAGGTGAGAGCTGAGTGCCAGATAGATACCAAAGGTAGGTGATCAGCCCTAAGAAGGGCTCAGCAAGCCCTCACACCAGAGGTGTCATGCTCCTTAAATACCCCAGATACAGACTACTTAGCCATAGAAGAGTTGCAATCATGGGGTGAATACACATTATGATAGCTTTGCATGAAATCTACAGTTTCACTATTAACTAGCCTCAGCCTTATCTTATCCCCCTCATGATGTTCCTGTTCCTTCATTATTTTTTATTATTATTGCTTGTGCATTTACATTCTCCAATCTTTTCCTTCCTAATAGGATATAAGCTTCGTGAGGGCAGAGACTGTTTTCTCTTGGTCTTCCTATATCCAGAGGCCAGCAAGGCATCTTGAACATAGACATGTAATCAACACTTACTAAACTAAATCATTCTGATCCACTCAAGGGACTTTGAATCGGGTCTTGTAATTTCCTTGTGAGGAGCTGCTCAGTGATGCAAGCTTTGGCTCTCTTTCCACACAAGTGTGAGCTTCGTACAAGACTGAGCACTCGAGCCAATTTCTCTGGACAGTCTCTCCCACTTGACCCAGTACACTCAATTCAACAGGCATTTAGTATGGACCTACTATGGTCAAAACCTATTAAGTCCTCAGCCTTACCTTAGATGAGCCGGCCCTGAACCCTGGGAAACACTAGCTTGTGGCCAACTCTGGCTTGTTGCTCAGGTTCTAATGTTTCACTTTCTCCCAACACGTTCAGGATTTGCTGGAAGGATCCTGGAAGATGGCCTGAGGGCTGTAACCTCCAAAGTATCTGGTTCCAATTAAGAGCCAAGCCTATAGGATTAGGAGTTGTTTAATGAACACCTTCATTCTGCCCAGCTCCAGCTGGAATTTCCCATAGGATTTTTCCTACTTGTTTCTTCCTTCCTCCATTTCTGAACTTCATTTCACTGTCAAAAGCCCTGGGCCCTTAATGAAAGTTGTACAGCAATTCCCTTTACACATCTTTATAGAAGCCCCAGCCATCACCCCTCAGTGGAGCTCCAGGATGCTCCTGCATTTACAAGTTCCTGGATCTTCCATTCTCACACACCTGAAGACCACAGAACAAAGCTAAAACCACTATGTTGATTTGATGTCCCAATGCCCCCAGAACTCAGGTCTTTCCCTTAGAAACACAGCTTATTCTGAGAAGAAGGATGCTGACCTTGATCCTGATCAATATTGGGAATTAACAACAAAAAGCCAAAACCCAAGATTACCCAGCTGCAAAGCAAGCCTTCAAACCATCCCAGGCTTTGGAAACTTAGGAATCCTCTCCAAGACCACCCAGATTCTAATTTAATTGGTATTGGCAGAATATGAATCCATGACCATTCTACTGAACTCCTAGAATTGGTCATTCTGGGCTTGCCATTTCCATCCTCATCCAAAGAGATGGTCCATTGGTTTCTCCATCTGGTCCTTAGCTTTCTGATTGGCTGCTTTGGTAGGATCCAGTCCATTAGTTGGGTGGTCTACCAGCAAAAGGCTAAAGCTGTGTGTTAACCCAGAGGTGGGGGCGGGGGGAAGATGAATAGTAGACACAGGGGAAATAATAGGATCTGAGCTTCACAGAGGAAAAAAAAAAGAATCAGAAAAAACTCACTAATGAGGTCCTGGGAATACAGACCAGGAAGCATAGGAGAGAAGGTAAGCCAAGTTCCCAGGATGAGCCAGTCCTTGGAAACATTATCAGCCAAGTGGCTAGAGAGCTTGCCCTTCCCTCTGCTGTACTTTCCCACTTCCAGGCCGACCCCAAATTGCTAAGTCATTGCTTTAGCAAGCAGGATATTTTCTTATTGCGTTCTGAGGACTTGGAAAAATATTTTCCTTTGGAGGACTGCTTCTGAGGCCCATTCTCAAATGGAGGGTTAGGCATTCCGGGCAAGGACAGCTTCTGATTTTTGAGATGCTGCTCGAGAACTTGGCCCATCGCCTCCCAGGAGAATGGCCAGCATCTGCTCGATTCAACCAGGGTACAAAGATGACTTCCCACTAAAAATAAAACTGCTTTCAGCAAATTCCAGGAGCAGTCTGGTTTTGCCTGACAAACCCTTCCCCCTCCCCCCAAGAATTATCTGATCGGTCCAACTTATGAGACCAGAGACGACCACCTACAGGGACAATTTTGGGAGCATGGAGAAAGGCCTCCCCCCTCCAAAATCTTTTTCTCCCCACAAAGTAAATGCAGAAATAGAAGATAACTTCAGACCAAGGGTTCTTTTTTAAATATGTATTTTTAAATTTTTTTTCATTAAATATTTCCCAAATATAGACAAAAATATTTTAATATTCATGCAAAGCACATTTCCATATTAGCCATGTTGCAAAAGCAAACAGACAAAAAATACAAGAAAAATTTAAAAAGTAGAAAAAAGTATGCTTCAATCTGTATTCAGAGGTCATCCATTCTTTCTGTCTCTGGAGGTGGACAGTATTTCTTATCATGGCTCCTTTTAGATTGTCTTAGACTATTGTACTGATCAGAGCAGTCAAGTCTTTCATGATTGGTCATCCTCAAAACATTGTTGCTGTTGTGTAGAATGTGCACCTGGTTCTGCTCACTTCACTTTGCATCAGTTTATAATAAGCCTCCCTGTTTTTTTTTTCTGAAACCATTCTGTATATCCTTATAGCACAATGGTATTCCATCACAATTATATGCCACAACTTGTTCAGTCTTTTCCTGATTGATGTGCATGCCTTGATTTCCAATACTTTGTCACCACAAAATGAACTGCTATAAATATTTTTGTACAGATAGGTCCTTTTCCCTTTTCTTTGAACTCTTTTGGATACAGACCTAATAGTGGTATTGCTGGGTCAAAGGGTACATGCATAGTTTTGTAGCTCTTTGGACATAGTTCCAAACTATGCGTTCTTCAGAATGGTCACACCAGTTCACAAGTCCACCAACAGTGCACTGGGGTCCAAGCCAAAATATTTTTCCCAAAATTTCTTAACTTGAGGTCCATGATGAACTACTTTTTTTTGAGAAGGTGGGGACAAATAACTACTTAATAGGCTTTCTCTGTAATCATATTTTATGCATTTATAAACATGATCATATTGCCAAAGAGGACCTGACAAAAAAAGTTAAGAATTCTTCCCTTAGACCAGTGACCTCCAACTATATCATTTCAGGCATGAGGAATAGTGGCCCCTTGTTTTGGAGCCATAGGTCCCAGATCTGAATAGTCTTGACCAATTTGCTTTTCTTGTCTAAGCATCAGTATCGCCATCAGAAATGAGTCAAGTTCAAATCCATATACTCCACATCTAGCAGGATGGACTGTCTGAAGGCTTCTGTTGAATCTTCAGACTCCCACATGGAACTTCTGGTGGCCATAGATATGGAGCACCTCCATGGCTATGTTCATTTTCTTTGTTCTGGACATGCCCTGTAGGTGTGGTTCAACAAAGTCATAGGATTGTTAATTTAGAGCTGGAAGGGACCTTTCATGTTACAATTGAAAAAACAGAGTTTGAGAGAGTAAATGATTTAGCCAAGGTGATATAGATAAAAGAAAGAATGTCATTTCAACCCCAGGACCTCAGACCCCAAATCCAGCACTCTGCCTGGTGTACCAGTTGTCTCCTCCCACCTTTGAGGATGTGTCTTTAGACATCATCGGCAGCCTTTATCTCTTCTAGTATAGCAGCCTTTTGGAGACAGATCATGAAGTCAGAACTGAGCACAAGGCCAAGAAGAGTATTATTTTTTGGTTTCAACTGATTGATCCAACCTTCATTCCATCTCCCTATGCTCACCAGAGCCTACCTAGCATCAAAGACTAGAGACTGGAGGAAGGTTAAGGTGGCTGGTGTCTGAATAGCATGACCTAGCATGACCTTTGGCTGTTGTGACTCACATGTATGTCTGAACTGTTCTACTCCCAGAGCCTGAGAAAGATGGTGTGGAACTTGCATACCAACCCCTCTCTCCCTATCCCTGAGACAGTTCATTTTAGAATTGCTCTATGCTTTAATTCTGTTCATAATTCCTGATTAAAGCTGGCTCATCTGATAAAGTCTGATCTGCCTTTGATTTATGGATATACTTAATTGGGAACAGGAGAGCTGCCAGAGGAAAAAAAATTCACTGAACCCCATGATACACAGGGATAACAGTCAAGAGACTTGAGCCTCAATCCAAAGTACAGGCTTTCTCCTGGCTAGGGATGGAAACAAATGAATCTTATGGGTTGATTTCAAAAAAAAATTCCCCAAGAGGCAGAACTACAGTGGATAACTGGATTATTTTTGTCCTAGAATAAAATGACTCAGAACACTATTTTGCCATTTGGGGCAATGGCAAATTCTCATTTTTTCTTTCTTTCCTATTTTGCTTTTCTCATCCCAAGTACAGAGAAAACTCTCTTAAATAGTAGAGTTGGAAGTTGTTACTAAAGAGTAGGAACTACCCAGTGGGAGGAGAAAATGGTATGACAGGTAGTATGGCAGGCACCTATATCCCAAAGGTGGGGGGCCAGAGGAAGGAGTAGTCCATCTTCTACCACTAAACATTTATTCAGAGGAACATGAAGGCCACCTTCTTCCCATTGTCCACACAACTACTTAATAAGGTACACTGTAGTTCTTTGTTTCCCAGAGTCAGGAGAGTGTGCCTTGGACAGCTCAAGGTCCATCAGCCCTTTCCCTTACCCCTCTTCTTCTCCCTTCCCCTTTCCCAACCAATCCAAGATCTTGCATGTGCATACATGGAAGTATGGGAGGGAGGGGAAAAAGTCAGCTTACACGATCAATGCATCCAGAAACTGTGTGCAATGACTGAGAACCTCTCACCTCTAGGAAGGGGGAGGAAAAAATGTCAGTTCAATTGTATAATACTCAGAGGACAAGATATTTGTGGTTGGAGGCACTCTCTCTGAGAACATTCCTGTTACTCCAGGCTTGCTTTCTGTGGAAACACATCTCATCTCAACACTCACTTGTGGCAGGAGACAGTCTCTCTGAGAATATTCCCATTAATAAAGCCTTGCTCTCTGCAGAAACACATCTCATCTCAGAACACCGAGAAGACAAGCCATTTGTAGCACGACCCACAAGCTTGGTCTCTGTAAAAACTAATCCTGTTTGAGAAAATTCATATCTCTCATCTTGGTTAGGATCCATGAAAAATAAAGGTAAACTGAGGCACAAAAAAACCAAAGCACACTGCTATCCCTGTTCAGAATCCCCTTCCTTAAATGAGTACAAACCAGATAAATACAGAATATGGAATGTAGCTTCAGAAGGGAAGTCACTAAATACAGAGAAGGCCAGGAAAAGCTTCCTGGAAGAAATGGTACTTGACCTAAGTCAAAGGGAGCCAAGAACGCCAAGTCAGTGAGGAGATAGAGCATTCCAGGTTTGCTAGTGGAAAGACTGTATCATCCAGGCAAAACCCTTCCATTTTTTTTGAGAACAGAAACCTCTGGTCCTGTATTTTTATAGCTTCCAAAGAGTCCTAGGAATGTCTTTATAACTAAAAACATGAATATGGAGACTCCTCTCCTCTTGTCCAGTCCCACTGCTGTCCCAGGAACCCATACAGGTTGACTTTACTGCCCTTGGAAGGAAAATGGACCTTGGGTCCCTAGAGTAGTAATGCACTTTCCTATAGGGCCAATTCAGTCCACATAACTCATTGTAATAAGGGGAAGGGAAGGGGGAAGAGGATATACATATTTATAAAACACTGGTTATGTGCCAGACACGGTGCTTAGAGCTTTACAAATATTTGATCCTTACATCAACCCTGTGAGGTAGATGTTATTATCCCAGTTTTACAGCTGAGGCAGGTAGAGGTTAGGTAGCTTGCCCAGAGTCACAACTAGGAGGTATCTGAGACCAGATTCGAACTCAGGTCTCCCCAACTCCAGATCTAGAACTTTAACCACTTTGCCACCAGCTGCCTCAATGACACCCAGAACTGAATGCAATATTCCAACTAAGGTCTGACCACAGCAGAATCCAATGAGGCTATCACCGCTTTATCTTGGGCTGCATTCAGTGACGTCTGGCATTCAGAACGAATAGCTTTTAAGGCTTCTGCTTGATGCTGCTGATTCAGGCTGAACTTGCAGGCCACAGAACCCTAGAGCTTCTTCAGAAAAGATTACTTTCTATCCATGTTGTTAGGTAGGGTCCCATGACTTAGTTCTACAAAGGTGCTTCTGGCAATATGTTGAGTAGTAAATTCCAGGGAGTCACTTCTACCAAAATCCATCTTCATTTCATCAAGAAGAAGGAAATATGGCAAAGCAAGTGAAAAGAAAATGAGAAATCATAAATGATATACATAGGCCTGGTGTCCGAGAACCTAGGTCTCATGACCTACACCTTGTTTACTGACTTAGCCTTGGCATTTCCCATACCAGTGCTCAGGTTGACCTGAGGTCCTATCACCCCATTCAATACAAACACTCCCAGGGTGCCAAAGACTGATGAAGTCACTAAGAAACAGAATGACATCATCCCAAAATATTCAGGCCTGGATGAAGGACACCCTCATCTTCACTTTCTTAAACCATGCAGAGATTTTCCAGGAGTAATTTGTATCATCTCAACTAAAGAGAAGGGTTGGGGGAAGAAGACCTCCATTTCTCAGCCTAAGTCTGTTTCTTTTTTTGTTTTGTTTTGTTTTTGGCTGTTGGCATCTGTGGCTTGAACCCAAGTCTTCGGGACTTTATCCACTGGGCAACATTGCCTCTGATGAAACTCATGCACACACACATGACTGCATATATCCACACATGTATGTGCACACATACTCATATGTACATATGTACACATACATATATGTATGCACATATATATATAGTGTGTGTGTATATATATGTGTATATATATATATGTATATATATATATATATCCCTAGAACATAAAGAAATTTCGCAACATAAAAGACCTCAGGGATTAAATTATTAAATTCTTTTAGAAGTCCAAATTGAAAGGACAAGATGTGACACATGCAGTCAAAAGTAAAATTAAGTTGGATACAAATTGAGGAATTGAGAAGTCTAATGAAGTTTTGAGAATATGGAAGAGAGAAAATAATTAGGTTATTGGAAAATTATATGAAGGTTATTAAAACAATTATGGAAATGACCCAGAATAAGAAGAACCAAACCACGAAAGGAAAGACAAACAATAAAACATACAAATGAAGAACTCATGAAGCAAAAAAAACCAACAAATTTTCAGAACAGAGTAACAGATTTAGAAGACAAGAAATCCAAATATTGGATTAACTGAAATTGTACAAGATGCTGAAGAAAAAAATGAAAGTATTTTCTACACCCTGTTTAGAGAGCTTTTTCCTCAAGTGACTAGATATGGGTGACCCTCTACACATAGGGGCAGTATAGAGATCACCAGCAAAGAGAAAACCTCACTTTGATTTATTAAGTCATATCATAAGACCAAGAAATTCTAGAGGCAAAAAATTCCATAGCATCTCACAAGAAAAAGATAACATTTTTAAAGGAGGAAAACAGCTAATATCCAACTCCTCCCTTCCTCATAAAACTTTTGAATTAAAAAATAAATTTTAAAAAATGGACCCTAAATCATATGCCTTGCCAGTAATGACCAAAGTCAGAAACTAAAGACAAAGACCCTAAAGAACATATCAACAAAAATCCATAGAGAGTCCCATGAGCGATAGAAGAGGAAATCCAAACTGATACCGAAAAATGTATTTTTATGTGCTATTTATATTACTTATATGAACTGTTTAGAGTAGAACGTAAGCTACATTGAGAACCAGTACTGGCTCATTGCTGTCACTGCATTCCCAACACCTAAGACAGTGCCTGTCATATGGTACATGCTTAATAGAAGCTTGTTGATTGATGTATGTATAAATAATAAGGATAGAAGCTATCAGCTTCTCTACTAGAAAAAAACTAAATTTGAATTTGGAGTAAATATACAAATTATCAACCCAATAAGAGAAAATACAAAAAAAAATGAAAATCCATATTTACTATTAAAGAGGTATTCAACACAGATGTGAAAAAATGCAGGCAAAATACCCAATAGCCCACTACCACCTGGGACCAGACACTCATCCCTTGCTGTCCAGCACCACTGGTAAAGGCTTTGGGCATGAGGCAATCCTGTGTTTTTTTGCAAAGGCATTGGCAGAAATGCTCAGAGCTCAGCCTTTCATGTCCAGCTGCCCATAAGATATGGAAGCTTGGGGACTTCTTGGGGCCCCTCTCCAAGCATGGAGCTCTGCTTTCCTTTAGCTGATATGTTCAACTACTAAATTAATCTATGAGTAACTCTGAAAAATCACTCATAGAAAATTCATTTCCTGGCTTTCAATGTTAGTTCACCCTTCTTTAAAAATCAAGATGTTTGGATTAGAAGAACCCTAAGACCCCTTCCAGCTGCCTGGAACGGTCACACCATCTAGAAAAGAGGTGCTAGACTGGGACCCAGGCTTTTTTGTTCCAGATGGAAGAATATTTTTTCTTTCAATGTTTCCTCAATATTTGGATATGTGCAAGAACGATATCAAGGCATTTCTTTTATGTGAAAGAACTGAATTTACTGAATTCCCACATTAACATAATGGAGTTTTTGAATGTAAGGTCCTTGAGATCAGGGATTATTTTTTTTTCTTTAGGGAATGAGCAGCTCCTTAAAAGCAGGCAATGTCTTCTGCCTTCTTTTCTCTCCCTAGTTTAGCTCTGTGCATGTATGAAAAGGGAAATTCTTCATTTCAGCTTCTACCTTATGGAAGCAAAACTCAGGACAAAGAGAGTTTTTTAAAGTGTATTATAAGTACATCAAGGTAGCAACATATTGATGGGCTGATCGCTGAAGATCAGTGATGGCTTCAAGGTAGCCAGCTTCTATCCATAACTTTAAGACAGATAGATCCACCTCAGCAGAAGAGGTTGGGCCCTTGCTTCTCAGTTCCTCCCCAAGGGAGCAAGAACATGACAGTTTGCAGGTAGGGGTATATGGCAAAGAACAGGTGATACAAAAAGCTGCAGGTTAGGTGTCCCCTTCCTCACCAGAACCTCCCCTAATACTGATTGATAAGCAGGGCTGGGAACAATGAGTAACTGAGTCAATGTCATCTTCAACAATTCCGCCATTTGGTGCTAACCATATATACAGAATTGATTCAACAACAGAACAAAATATATATGGTTTAGCACTATATTCAATATCATATCTCACCTTTATCCCCTACATCGTCTTAATCTCTGCTGCTGGCTGTGCCAAATTAGCGGCCGAAAGCTAGGGGATTTAAATTCACAACAGGAAACAAGGGTCACAAATCATAATCGCACCTTTACATCAATGTCATAAAATTGAATAAACTTAGCCATAATCTCATGTATCCCCCAAGGAGACAAGTCTTGTTAAATAGGCCCTCTATGTAAATTAAGGCACGTTATAGATCAAACCACTTAGAGGAGCACACTATATAATAATTTGAGAGTGGAGATGTCCATATGAGCAAAGTCACCAAGAAAACTCAGTAAACAAATACCATGAAACAAAACACCAAAGTAACACAAGTAATGATCACCAATATCGGATAACAGCAATCCTCCTCGTAACCCAGTAACACACGCTCAACGTTCGGTTAATCAGCAAAATGAGAATCTTTTGCAAAACAGATCAATACAATTTCATACCTGAATTTGCTTTTGTCAATAACTAGGTCACATGAAAACCAGCTCAAGCCTCACAATTCTGGTCTCATTGACAATAGAGCCATAAGAACATCAAATTTAGAAATCCACTTGAAACTTTAGAAAATTTCAGTTGGCACATAACACCTGCTATTTCTATCTTTCGTCTTTACAATTATCAATGCTTTATCATAACATGCACAAGGCATTTTCAGAACTTGTTATTAGAACACACCCAAAGCCTATATATTCCATTAGAATAATTGATTTGACGTATAAATCCTCTCATTGCTTTCTTAAATTTCCACTCCTGTTAATTTCCTCCTTAGGAGTAGGAGATAACTTTAAGGATTCAATCCAATATATGAATACATAGATACATGGCAAGTAGATGCTTTTTCATCCCTAGGTTCAACATTAAACAAATGCATTAGACACTTAACAACAAAGAACTTGGGATAGGATGTGTAAATATAATCCCAAATTACATACATAGAACAGCTTATAGAAACTGAGTTGTCTATAGTAAAACATGTATTAACCATGTTCAGACGTTCACAAACTTAGACTATTACTCTCAGAAGCCCTTTAAACAATGGGAAACATCTCTAAGGTGACTCTTGAGTAGTTTGTATCCACTTCAGGACATGCTCTACACTTAGGTTTGTTATTTAACCTGGGAATAGAAACTAAGTAAAATCAGATTTCCTGTCATGGTAACATAAGATAGCTCCTAAGTTTCCCTCCACTAAGATAAATGACTGTACTGAAATCCTGTTCCTTAAAACAAGCACAGAAGAGATTCCCAACTTTCACCTCACAAAGTAACAGATTTGCATCTTTGTTTCACAAGCTTCTTTATTTTTGTCTAATTATTCCCTTATCATTCAGAAAGAACGAGATACTTCAGGAACTTAATTTTATACATATGACAAGTTCGAGCACTAATTGAACTCTTGCTTAGGCCATAGAATGACTACAAATTCAGAGCCAAACAGAAAGGTCTTTCCCACTTGCAGCTTATTACAGTAATTCAGATGTCTTAGAATTAATCTAACATCTAATAGATTCAGCATTACAATGACAAACTTCTACTGTGCCTGCCCTGACAATAGAAATTTCCTATGAGAGGTAGAAGCAGAGACATGTTTATAACATTAAAACTGGTCCTCCAGGCCCAAGCCTAAGGGCACAAAATGACTTTACATAGCAACAGATATACAGGATAAAGCATCTCCAGCTCTGTTTGAGTTCAGGTAAGAGTCATAGGCAAGTTCCCAGAACAACCAATGATACAACATTCCACTTCCACTTATAAGATGCCAAAGTCAGACTCAGGATTTAACCAGGTGGGAAATACTCCTGTTCAAAAGTAACATTGGGAAAATCAAGTCGAAAGGATTCTACCTTCAATTGTGTCAACATTGTCCTTGCAGCCTTTCGCAATTATAGAGGGTCATCTCCAGTCGTCCAGATTTTATATCTTGCCTCTGGATCCAGAAGGCTCTGGAGGGGAAACCGAGGCTGGTGACTTTGCACATCTCTCCTTCACTTGAGTCCAAGTCAAGGCATCACCTTCCTGAAGCCATGGTCCTCTTCGAGAATGAAGGACAAACAACAACAACCACCCAGGTATAGACATCTCACCTATAATAGTTCCCAGACCGCATTCCCTCTGGGCACCACATGGCATCCCTTTTGAATGGTGGACTATTGGCTTCATGACAGTGCAAACAATCATACCTGAAATCATAACTCAGTCCCATGAGATTTCACCTCAAATTGCAAATTTCACTAAAGACAGCTTACAGCTAAGTTATCATTTTTCTTCTCACGGTGTTGCAGTAACAAAGTTTACTAGGCATTTAAAAGTTTACTCAGGACCATTTTCTTTTTTTTTGTTTGTTTTGTCTTGGAGTCTAAACTTACTCTGATATAAAACCTATTACCAGAAATTAATAATTACATTCCAGAATCCCACATAGATTGTGAATATGTGACAGTTCATTCAAACCCATAGAAACGCAACACTGACCAATTGCTGTAAATCTCTAGGCTAATACATATCTGTCTCTAAAGGTCTTTTGTATTCACCCTTTAGAGCAAAATAAATCATTAAGAGTGTAGTTTGCTAATACTAAGTCATTTTAAGATGTACATAACGTCCACAAGTGATAGACAAATAACTTTGGATGAATCTCATTCTCTATCACAAGAAGGCTTGAAAATTTCACCACCATTTTGTGCATGGAGTGTTTGTATCCCATTTACTCAGTTGGAATTTCACAATACAGCAAGCTCTTACACAAGGTTGTTAAGAATTTATGACCAGATGGTCCTAAGAAAACTTGTAAGTTTACAAAGGAGATTGTACAAAGTCTATTCTTTGTACCTTTTCCCCCACAGGAATCAATGATCAATTTTCTCTTTTAAAATACCTATGTAAATACTTGATGGATTTTAACACTATGACAATAACCCCAAATAACTTAGTTAATAATCTCATGATTTTCCTAAATGATAGCCAAATAATGTTTAGCTTAAAACTTCCTCATGCGTATAGGCGAATCTGAAAGTTTATAGTTTCTTAAATTACAGTCCTTCAGGATATTACAAAATGTGGTCAGCAGGGCCGATAAAATCACAGTTTTCAAACATTTTTCCACCTTCTTTTAAGTGTGCAATTCATAATCTAATAACATCCAGATTATAAGAGAAGTTGCTTTTCTAGCAGCATATCTGATACAATAGTTTATCAAATTTCACGATATAAGAAAATTTAGAAACACAGTAATACCAAACAATATTACGTATTTGAAAGTTGAAACAAAACCCATTACCAATCCCGTGACCTCAATTCAGTTGAATGCACTTCCAAATTACCTTACACAGAAAATCATTCATCTCGTCACTACCGGCATTGTATACTGGTGATGCTGAAAACCCCATATGGAGTTATCAAACATGAAGCAATTACATCTAATTAAAAAATAACAGTTAACATTCATATAGTGCTTGCCCTATGCCAGGAGCTGTATTAAGAAGTTTACAATCACATGACCCTTACAACAATCCTGATGGGGGTGCTGTAATTATTTCCTTACACATTAGTAAACTGATGTAAACAGATGGGACTTCACTTGCCTAGGGTCATATAGCTGATAGATTTCTTAACGCCAAATAGCAAAGGTAGCTTACATTAGGTTCTGGTTTACCATAATTATACTGATCAGAGAACACACTTAGACCACATTCTGATTTCCTTCAGGACAGATTTCAGATGAAATCAAATCAAATCTGGAATTATAATTGCTAATGCTAACATTTAAATCTCAATTTATCAAAGGCCTGTCTATTGTTAGTACTTCAAAAAGAGAGAGAGCTCATTATTATCCACAAACTCATTAAAAAAAGATACTGTGATGACAATTCCCAGCTCCCTATAACATTTCTCCCTATTTCCTCACAGAGCTGGGTCAGTTCTCAGTCCCCAAGCTCTTTTACCACCCTTTGAGGCTTCCATGTCAGCTTGCAGTGATGGATGAGGCCCTCCCACAGTTAGGGCCAGAAGTGAGAAAGCCCTCAAAACAAACAAACAAACCTCCTGGCTGGCTTGCCATTTCTTGAAAGGAAAATTCTTCATTTGGGCTTTCACCCTAACTAGGTAAAACTCAGGATAAAGAGATTTAAAAGGAGTTTATTCTAGGTATGTCAAGTTAGCAACACATTGACGGACTGATCGCTGAATATCAGCAATGGCTTCAAGGTGGGGACACCTTTTATAGGTAATTTTAAGATGATCTAGATAGGTCCTCAGCAAATGAGGGTGGGCCCTTGCATCTCCGTTCCTCTCCAAGGTAGCAAGAATGTGACAATTTGCAGGTGGGGTACATGACAAGAAGCTGAGGCTTGGTGTCCCCTTCCTCACCAGAACCTCCCCCAACACTTATTGCTAAGCATGGTTAGGAACAATGGGACACTGAGCCAATATCACTTTCCACATATGAAAACCCTGTGGTTTTCATTCAAATAAAAACAATTATTGCTTTCCTGGTGCTGGCATTACTGTTTAAGACTGTTCATAGTTGTTTAACAGACTAATCTTTCCCCTCAACCCTACTCTTTTTTTGTAAATTCCCCATTTCTGTTGAAGGCACCACCATACTTGTAGTCACCCAGGTATGCAAAGTCAGAGTCATGAATCACTTTTCCCTCTTGTATGTAGCCTTAACTGCCAATTCACGTGAATTCTACCTCTATCTTCTCTCTCATCTTTTCCCTTTCTCTCTTCTCCTATGGTTACTTACCCTAGTTCAGGCCCTCAGGGCATACCCTGGGTCTCAGTCATGTGCCTTCTTCTCTGTTCTCATCACCCCAGTGGGTGTCCTCTATGAAAACAATCATAAGACACAAACAGCCTTTATTTTGTTTCCTAAGTACCAATCCCACAACTCTAACACTGCCGGTTGGCTATTTTGAAGTCGAAGTCTCGAAGCAATTCCTAATCTTTCCCCCAAATGCACTTCCACTCTTAATGCTGATATTTCCCTTGAAGGCACCAACATCCTTTCAAATGGATTCACAGCTTTAAATGGGGGTGGAGATAGGGAAGGATGATGGTCATGGCGAGTAAAGAGTTAAAAATAACTCCAATCAGTTGCAATCTTGTAAAATTTTCTTCCAGAACATTCCTGACATCCACATTCAGGGCCTTATCACCTCTCACCTTCTGTAGTACAAGAACCTTCAAATGCATCTTTCCTGACTAATGTCTCCCCTTCTACATTTTATACCCAAACTAGATACAAGATTGACATTGACAGGAAATGACAATGTCACGCCTCTGATATGGAGGGTTCAATAGCTCCTCTATGATGCACACTCTCTCTGTCTGTTATTTAATTCAATCTTCTCAGTCTGGCTTCTATACTTCTAGACTCATTATCATTTATTGTTCCTCTATGGTCCTGCGTCTGACCTAATTGCTGGTTCATTATTTTGTGTCCTACCATTTTGCTTCTATGTAGGCCAAATTCATGCCCATCCTCTTAGAAGCAATAGCTTCATTCAAAATTTAACTCAAGTCCTTCTTCTTACAAGAGGACTCTTGAGACCTCTAATAAACTCCCCAAAATAATACTTTGTGTATACTTTATATAAGGAGCAGGTGGCACTTGTAAGCCAAGCAGGCTGTTTTCAATGTCCAGAAAGAGGTGGGACGTTTCCCTCCTCTCTTCATTAAGGAATGGCTTTCTTTCAATCAACTCCTTTCTAAGGTAAGAACTTTGTTTTTTAAAATATCTACCATGCAAAAATGATGGCTTTCAGTGGTTTGAAAACAAAAGAAAGATTTGATCATAGGTGCCAAATTGATGTTTGATGTTTGGTTGAATTGAGAATCATTTTCATAATTTCTCTATGCTGTTTATTTCTTCTCTAATATGTCTCATATTCAAAGATACTTCTAAGTTTGAGGGGAGGCAACTTTTTGGAAGAAGAAAAACAGCCTGTGGTCTGAAATTATTCTAACTCCATAATCTCAGAAAGGCCAGATTTTCACTGTTGCTGCTTCCCTTTTCCATGAGTTTAGATGCACAATGATTATTTATGTTTCACTCTTTTTTTTTCTTTTTTGCAGGACGTTTCACTCTTCTTAAGGATGACCTTGTCCCTCTGCTCCTCCTCTAAGAGGAAATACAAACTCCTTTGCTCAGTGTTTAAAGCACTTCATACTTAAGTTCACCTCATCTTTCCAGGGTTTGTTTCTCGTTTTTGTTTTGCATTGCTCTTTTTCCAAAGTACTATATTATTCTTTCCAAGCTTATTGGCTGCTTCCCATGCATGGCATTCCATACCCATCTTCCACACCTTTGTACTGGCTGTCCCATCCCCCATTCATGCCTAGAATGCAGTGCATCCCTCACTTTGCCTTCCTCAGCTTCCTACAAGGCTCAGCTCAGGACCCACCCCTTACAAGAAGCCCATCTTGACTATTCCTCTGGACATATTATCCATTTAAGCTTCGTCATATTCTTCTGAGGACAGGGACTGTATCATCTTGTTGAGTCTCTGTCCCCAACTCCCAGAACCACACCTGGCACACAAGGGTTTAACAAATGTTTGTTCACTTTATGAAGGTGAATAAGTTGGGAAAATGTCTACTGGATTGAAGACACGAGGTTCATTAGGCATGGAACCAAAGATCTGCAAAAAGTAGAAAGAACATGGGAAGACTATAGCAGGGAAATTGAAAGGGAAGAAGTAGGAAATAAGAATAAGAGGAACAAATAGCAAGGGGGCTGGAGGAAACGGAGTGAGATCATGGAACTCCTAAATATAGCTTGATGTGCACATCTGAAAGAAGAAAACCGTATGTGAACAGCAGAAGAACAGAGAAAGCTAGAGGTATATCCCATGAGTCCTTCAGGAAAAGACCTGCAGAAACAGTAGGGAACTTGTTCTGTTAGGGAAACTGAGGAACATTCAACTGCTTCAGAATTGGCCCTACTTCTTTAAGTGAAAACTGTCTCCTTTGGGGCCATTACCCTTCATTCTAGGATGCCACCCTGACCCAAATCACTCATTGGAAATGGACTTCTAATCCTAAGGTACCTATTAATAATCAGCCAATGGAACTAACCAACTAAACAATAATCAGAGACCATGTTGGATACAGAGACACCATAGAACACATCTTTTAAGTGGGTGCAATAGGGAAGGCAACATCATCCTTTAATGCAGTCACCATGGGAAAGCTGCAGGCCTATTTCAAGGGGATCTTTGGACCTTGGGAGAAATTAATATACTTTCTTCTATTATAATGTCTTGAGTTTAATGGTTCCCAACCAAGATAATTCAATGGATGTTCAAAATCTATTTCTAGAAATACTCACCTCTGTTGAGGTTTGGACCCCTTTGTCATCCAAAAGGGTCAATTCAACACGGGCCAGTTTTTCCTTTATATTTAACATGCATCTTCAATGTTATCATGCCTCAGTCAAAGAGTATCTTCCAACTACTATTTTGATTAATAAAAAGAAAAGAGTTTACAAACCTATTGGAGGCTCCTTTCTTTGGTTAACACAAGAGCCAAATGATATGCCACAGTCTTGGCCAAGTAGCCAGGGCACTAGAGTTTGGGGAAAGGACAAAGTAGTGAGTCCTGAGGGATCAGAGTCATGGAACAATATTGTGCCTCAGTTTTGTCATCTATAAAATGAAAATCTGCCATCTAATCATCCTCCATGCAGCTCCCTAAATGATACTCCATCAACCCAGGTCTGATCTTGTTACTCCCCTATTTAGGAAGTTTCTTTGGCTCTCTTTCCTCTACTGCTGGACTTTGAGGCTGGATTTGCATACACGTCTTCCCTATTCCCAATAATCCCTAGTTGTGTGACCTTGGGGAAATTGCTTAACCTCTTACAGACTCAGTTTCCTCTTCTGTAAAATAGGGATAATAACAACATCTGCCTTCCTGGGTTGTTCACAAGGATCAAGTGATATATGTAAAGTGCTTTGCAAAATTTAACGGCTATGTAAATACCAAGCAGTAGCAAGAATAGGAAGAACATTGAAAATGAACCTGGAAGAAGCTTTGAAGGGTCATTGAAGTCTTAGAAATAGAATCTTAACTACATACATGTAACACATTCCATACATGTAGCATGGAAGCTGTAGCATGAACAGAGAAAGCTAAAGGCCCAGCCCCCAAGGCTCTCAGGGAAGCCCTGGATGGTCAGGGGAAATGCAGAGAGAAGGAGTTGATGCTGAGTCGGTATTGGGAAAAGGAAGATACAGCTAAGCAGTGGTTTGGGGTTTTTGTTGTTGTTTTTGTTTTGGGAAATACTCCAAGCTGGGTTGGCTCTAAGTTAGGACATGTCTCTTTTTATGATTCATCATTAAGTCAAACTATTTAATAATTCAGCTCCTTCCAAATTGGCCTTCTCTCCCTACCCAAATGGGTGCCATACCCTTTGAAGTGGCCCTCTCCCTTTAGGGCAGTGACAGTATCCCGTTAATCAAGAAAATTGCCTTGATTGATTTTGGATAAGTTTCCATCACCTGTAAGCAGCAACAACCACCATTTCCAGGGGTTTGCTAAGTACTTTACATACATCTTCTCACTTATACATACACTGCTTGTATCATCTTCCTCCACTAGAAGGCAGGCTCCTTGAGGGCAGGGACCATGTTTTGATTCTTCTCTCAGTGCTTAGCACAATGCCCCATATACAGTAAGCACTTAATGAATACCTGTTGACTGACTGGCTACATCCTCTTCAATAGTGTCTGTACCAATTCTACCCTGGCCTAGTATATTATACTTTTTTTCCTCTCCTTACCCCATTCTAACACACTGAGAATAGGCTCCCACAGAATGGGATAGATATTAGTGGGGCAGAGATCTCAAGTCATTCCAGGCTGCTATTCCCTTTCCAAATATTCACCAATCATCCCTTTAATAATCCTTTCTACAGCTTTTGCAGGAAGAACATTAAACTCTCTGGATTCTAGCTGGCAAACTCTCCCCTTCCTTTTTTTTCTTTTTGGTAAATCAAGACAACAGTTGCTCCTCCTCCAATCTTGTGGCACCTCTCTTGTTCTCGGTAACCATTCAATCATCCCTGACAATGGTTCCATAATCCAATCCCCAATTCTTTCCACACCCAAGGATAGAGTTCATCTTAATTTGATGACTTGAATTCATCAAGTGCAGCTAGGTGTTCTCTTATTGTCTCCTAACTTATCTCGGGCATCTGGACCCATTAGTATCATTTGCATGTCAAAGTCCCTCTTTGGCAGAGGAATTAGAACCCAGATAGGCACTGAAAAGTTCTGCCAGGTATCATGTGACCTACCTCCAAACAAAGATCCTATTTCTTCCTTGCTCTTCCTTTTTTTTCTCCTATAATAGTTTTCAAACACACTTTGTCGCTGTCCTTAGCTTCCCTCCCTAGCCTAGGTTACCCTTCAGCTTGGTTCTCCCTTCCACCAAATACTCTCTTCTTCCAACTCTCCCTGTTATCATCTTCACTCTCCTTCATCCCATGCAGTCAACAAATTTCTACATGTTCTGTCCTCTGAAACTTTTCTCCCATCCATCTACCTACATAGACTACCCTCTACCTTCCAACCTCCAATTTAAGTAACTACATCCAGAGGATTTCATATTTCTATAACATGGCTGTTTGCCATAATATATCCAGCAATAAGCCCAAGGTCGATATATGCTGGTGCAGAGGCCCAACATTCAAGTAGTAGGAACCCTCTAGGAATGAAGGATGGTGTCTGATAGGTGTTCTATCTGTGGTTCAAGACTATGTCTACTGCTACTCAGCGAATATTGATGTATGGTATTGTGATGAAGATATAATAGACCAATAATGTGACACTTAGGGATGATAATGACCTTGCATCTCATGGCATTATTTATTGTGATGCTTGAACAAAGGACATTAAAGGAATGCTGCAGCCAGGGTATTGGCCCTCTTATTTCTCTTTAAAGGGCCAAGGATGCTGTCCCATCTTCAGCATTTAGTTTGAAAAACCAGAGATTGAAGGATTGCACATCCCCCAAGACACAAAGGACCAAGCTTATTGAGCAGCTGGTGAATTGCCCATTTAGTAGATATAGAGATTCACATATCCTTCTGAACAATAGAGAAAGATTCCTCACTTAAAGGTGAACAGTTGTATTGTTTCAGGGGGCAGAGGAGATAAAAATGTTAAACTAGAAAAATATAAGCACCAAGAAAAAAGTGCAAGGATAGAAAATCATTTTAAGGACCATGTCGAAGACCCGAGAGCAATAAGACATGGTATATTTAACTTTATTTATTTATACTTATGTTTAATGAGAACTGTTGATTTCATAGGGGAAATTTGGTGAATGTTCACCTTTATAGTGAAAGGTGAGTCACTAAGCAGTAAGAGGCTCTCATTTAAGCCACTGAATTTATAGCAACCTGGGACAAGACCCATATATGAGGTAGGGACTAAGAATCTGTAGTGAACATTCAATTTACGAGAGGGAGTAGCAAAGTTGAACTGCTGCAGTGGCGGCAGTTAGAAACAAAAGCATTCTGTCAGCTAAGTGCTAAGGAATTCCTAATTAACATGAGAGAATTTCATTTCCTTTGCCAAAAGTTTCAGTGGCAGTTGTTGCCTATTAGTGCAAACCAAACTGGGAGAGGTGAAACATACTGTGTGGGGGAAAAAGAGGGGAAGACAGGTTTTACAGCTGCTTTGTATTCTGGTGTCCTGGCTCAGATTCTGACTGGACAACATAACATCAAGGGGATTGAATGTATCTCTTGGCCAAAGAGACCACCCTAGCCAGTCAGCCGGACAAGTTTCATAGTTCTTTTTCTTAAGAGGAATTGCTATATTCACAGTAAAAGGCAATGAATCCCCTTTTGGAAAAGATCTAGAATCTGAAAAAAGCTTTCAAATGATGTTTGTTTATGGAAGAAAAGATTATTCAAGATGGAGAAATGCAAGAATTCATTATCAGGAAAGGTATTTCATGAAGTGCAGATATTCCTAAATGGACCAATGGCATTAAAGCTTGCTGCCTAGACTTTTTGATTATCCAGAGCATATGGATGTTCCTTCCTCATGTGCTTTTCTGAAAGATGCCTGTACATTCCCTCTCTCTCCAACACATACTGAATGCATTTGTGGGAACATGTGATCACAATACTCACCATTTGTATAGTAACTTTAATATCTAATATAGTAGTTTTTTTACTTATTACTAAATGCATGGTTATGTTCAAGATGTAAAATTATCATCACTGGGTGTTTGGTCGTAGAAGTGTGATATTTGACGTGAGTTGTCTATATCTACTGTAGTGCATTACATTGTGTTTAGCTAGTTGTATAAAAACAAATATTAGTTTGGGGTCAAAAGCTAGGCAAAGGAGGAGGGACAGTTCATTTCTCTTCAATAATGGTGCCCACTAAGAACCCAAGAGAATCTGATTGTAACGCTAGGGTGGTAGGACATCTATGGGAACAGATCAGCCAAACAACTTAGAGAAAAATGTCTGATATGTCCCATGTGGGAGTGACCATATTGGATACCAAAGCACACACCAGACTACCTGCTTCCATTACATCTAAGCTCCAGATCCCTGCCTTGAAAGACCAACTGTATAAGGCTGTCCACTTCAAAGCTGGCTCTGAAGTGAACCTTACATCTTATTTGAATTTGGGAAATAGACAAAGATTGCTTTATAGGCTAATTTTTTCTCTTGAGAAGCAGATTGCCTATAAATGACATGAAATTAGAGCTATACCTGACATAACCAAGCCAAAAAAAGTAGTCAGTCCATAGAAGGCTAAGTAGGATTCCCTATACAACATTCTGATAAACTCCTGTGATAACATACAGCATATTGCCTCAGTCAACCTATACTCTGTTGGGTGAGCCCAACCCATCTATCAACTCTAAGCTTGGGTCTCTCCAACTATGAGGTGAGGCTTAGAGGTTATGTTATATAAGACAACAGAAGGTCTGTGTTCATCCCACAGATACTACCCTGGAAGGTGCTGCAGTTAGCTGTACCATATGCAGATAGGTTTTTAACAAGCAGCCCAGTGAGTGGTACTCAGAAAAGACAAAGGTTTTATTTTATCTTGACTTCTATATCAAGGCTAAGATGTTTTTTTTGCTAAAAAACAATAACAAAGTGTTCTCGCCCTAATGAACTTCTTGGAGATGTTTAGAGCACTCCCATTATATGAGTACATCCTATAATTGTATACCGGGCTGTCTAGAAACTTGATAGAAGTTGATCCAGCAAGAGTAGTGGAAGAATCATGAAAATAAAAATCATCTTTTACTATCCACACTGGACTATCCACCTCCTTTAGTAGAAGGACTTGGAGAGAAAAAGAAAACACTTTAGATGAGTTGCCTTGTGGACAACCAAGAAAACTGCAAAAGCCAGAATTTTGCTCTTTTGATTGGTTGCTTCCACTAGCTAGCATCTAACCCGGACAAAGCATTGGCAGCCATCCTTTCGAGTCTGGACTAAGCTCATTGTCCATCTGGCATCTGTCCTGCCTTAGAAATATATTGGGGGGGGCGGAGCCAAGATGGCAGCTGGAAAGCAGGGACTAGTGTGAGCTCCCTGCCGAGCCCCTCCAAAAACCTATAAAAATGGTTCTGAACCAATTCTAGAACTGCAGAACCCACAAAATAGCAGAGGGAAGCAGGGCTCCAGCCCAGGACAGCCTGGATGGTCTCTGGGTGAGGTCTATCCTGCATGGAGCTGGGAGCGGAGCAGAGCCCAGCATGGGCAGCGCGGACCAACCAGACCAGGAGCTGGGTGGAACAGGCCTTAGCACCCTGAATCAGTGAGCTGCAGCAGTTACCGGACTTCTCAACCCACAAACACCAAAGACAACAGAGAAGGTTAGTGGGAAAAGTTGCTGGGGACAGAGTTTATAAAGGAGTTCCTGGTTCGGCCACCCTGGGGGCAGAGGAGGTGGTACAGCTAGAGTTGCCTCTGGCCCCAGGCCCACCTGGTGGGAGAAATTAAGTGGCAGATCAGAGCAGGAGTGAAGAGGCTGCTGAAGATCTAAGTCCAGTCCAGGTTGGGGGTTCTTGGGGAAGGAGGAGGGCTGGTGTGGCAGAGCTGGCGCATCCCCCCAGGCTTGGAACATAATTCTCTTAACTCTACGAGCAGTCATACCCCGCTGAAAAACTCAAGGGTCAAGTTATTTGGCTGGAAATATGGCCAGGCAGCGAAAACGCACCCAGATTCAGTCTCAGACTCTGGAATCTTTCTTTGGTGACAAAGAAGACCAAAATATACAGGCAGAAGTCAACAAAGTCATAGAGCCTACAACAAAAGCCTCCAAGAAAAACATGGAATAGCTCAAAAAGGATTTGAAAAAGCAAGTTAGAGAAGTAGAGGAAAAATTGGGAAGAGAAATGAGAAGGATTAGAGAAAACCATGAAAAACAAGTTAATGACTTGCTAAAGGAGACCCAAAAAATACTGAAAAATATACTGAAGAAAACAACACCTTAAAAAATAGACTAAATCAAATGGCAAAAGAGCTCCAAAAAGCCAATGGGGAGAAAAATACCTTGAAAGGCAGAATTAGCCAAATGGAAAAGGAGGTCCAAAAGACCACTGAAGAAAATACTACCTTAAAAATTAGACTGGAGCAAGTGGAGGCTAGTGACTTGATGAGAAATCAAGATACTATAAAACAGAACCAAAGGAATGAAAAAATGGAAGACAATGTAAAATATCTCATTGGAAAAAACACTGACCTGGAAAATAGATCCAGGAGAGATAATGTAAAAATTATTGGACTACCTGAAAACCATGATCAAAAAAAGAGCCTAGATATCATCTTTCAAGAAATTATCAAGGAAAACTTCCCTGATATTCTAGAGCCACAGGGCAAAACAGAAATTGAAAGAATCCACCAATCGCCTCCTCAAATAGATCCCAAAAAGAAATCTCCTAGGAATATTGTCACTAAATTCCAGAGCTCCCAGATCAAGGAGAAAATACTGCAAGCAGCCAGAAAGAAACAATTTGAGTGTTGTGGAAACCCAATCAGAATAACCCAAGATCTAGCAACTGCTACATTAAGAGATTGAAGGGCTTGGAATACGATATTCCGGAGGTCAATGGAGCTAGGATTAAAACCAAGAATCACCTACCCAGCAAAAATGAGTATCATGCTCCAAGGCAAAATATATACTTTCAATAAAATAGAGGACTTTCAAGCTTTCTCAGTGAAAAGACCAGAACTGAATAGAAAATTTGACTTTCAAACACAAGAATCAAGAGAAGCATGAAAAGGTAATCAAGAAAAAGAACAAGATAAAGAAAATGCAAGGGATTTACTAAAGCTGAACTGTTTTGTTTACATTCCTACATGGAAAGATGATGTGTATGATTCATGAGACCTCAGTATTAGGGTAGCTGAAGGGAATATGCATGCATAAACATATATATATATATATATATATATATATATATATATATATATATATATATATATATATATACATCTTTATGTATATATATGTATCTGTGAGTGTGTATGTACGTATATATGTATATGTATATATATATATATATATATATATATACAGAGAGAGAGAGAGAGGAGAGAGAGCGGGCACAGGGTGAGTTGAAGATGAAGGGAAGATATCTAAAAGAAATAAAATCAAATTAAGGGATGAGATAGGAAAAATTGAGAGAGGGAGATAGGGAGAGACAGAATGGGGTAAATTATCTCGAATAACAGTGGCAAGAAAAAGCAGTTCTGTAGGAAGAGAAGAGAAGGCAGGTGAGGGGGGAATGAGTGAATCTTGCTCTCATCAAATTTGACCTGAGGAGGGAATACCATACATACTCATTTGGGTATCTTACCCCATAGGAAAAAAGGAGGAAGAAGACAATAAAGGGGGGATGATAGAGGGGAGGGCAGATGGGGGAGGAGGTAATCAAAAATAAACACTTTCAAAAGGAGACAGGGCCAAGGGAGAAAATTCAATAAAGAGGGATAGGTTAGGAAGGAGCAAAATAGTTAGTCTTTCTCAACATGAGTATTGTAGAAGGGTTATACATAATGATACGCATGTGGCCTATGTTGAATTGCTTGACTTCTTAGTTAGGGTGGGTGGGAGGGGAGAGGGGGAGAGAATTTGGAACTCAAAGTTTTAAAAACAGATGTTCAAAAACAAAAAAAAAACAGTTTTTGCATGCAACTAGAAAATAAGATACACAGGCAATGGGGCTTAGAAATTTATCTTGCCCTACAAGAAAGGAAGGGAAAAGGGGATGGGAGGGGAGTGGGATGACAGAAGGAAGGGCTGACTGGGGAACAGGGCAACCAGAACATATGCCATCTTGGAGTGGCGAGGGTAGAAATGGGGAGAAAATTTGTGGTTCAAACTCTTGTGAAAATCAATGCTGAAACCTAAAAAATAAAAAAAAAATGCGAAAAAAAAAGAAATGTATTGTGGAGGTACTTTGATGGGCTGCCTGTCCCACTGTGTGGCATGCACACTGTGCATCACTAGGTGTCCTTGCCGTGGTTGATCAGATCCAGCTCATGTTGCTGAGGATTTGCTAAAAGAGTTTTGTATGTATGAGATGTACCTTGCATCTTGTCAGTAAGGAATCCCCATTGCTACTTGCAAGTTCAGTCTCTACCATCATCACTCTCTCACCCTCCTATATTCACTCTGTTGCCAGTGCCACGTTGATTTTACTTTTATAACATACGTCTTATTCTCTTCTCTACCAGTCACCACCCTGTGGTAGACCCTCTATACCTTATGCCTAGATTATTACAATAGTTTGCTGGTTGGTTTCAGTCAGCCTTTACTCTGGCACCTAAGTGCTTCCCACCTAAAGCTTGGAAGACAGATCATCGAGAAGAACCTGAAATAGCCAGCACATAAATAACAATGATACTTCTTTTCAGGGTTTCTTTCCCAGCATTCTACCCCCATCTTAAGGAAACCCACTGAACCAATGGGGAGAATGGGTACAAAGGCTGTAAGGCATTCACATAGGGAAGAGTTGGCATTGCTGTCAAGAGAGCTCCAGAGTTGAGTCCCAGGACTCTTCTAATGGATAATGTTCCAATATATCTTCAGGTTCAGAGTTCTTCAGTAGTCCCAATCTTGGTGGGCTTCTTGAGCATCCCCTGTTCATCCTCAAACTATACCTGTTTAACTGTAGGATTTTAAGAAGGTTTTGCAATACTTTGGATATCAAAGATTCTGAGCCCAAAGTTTGAAAACACTTTAGAAAGTTCAGGCATCTTACAAGCAGCAGCTGGTAGACAAACTTATGCTATTTGTCAATTGGCATTTTGTTCAGAGCCGAAGGGCCCGAGTCCCTTTAAAAAAGTACAAGAATTTGTCTCAGGAGTCAAATGCTACATTGCATGGAGGGGGGCACTGAGTAAAATGCTCCCCCACACCTCCTTACCCTGTCATCCAAAGCCATGAAGCATTTTAACTACACCACTAAGTGGCAAGGGCAAAAACTCCAGAGATGGAGTTTTAGGTGAACTGGAAATTTCTTAGACTAGAACAGACATTTGGGCCAATTTTTGTAATGTTAGACTCAAGAGCCCAACAGCCACATTTATCGAAATGACTTTCTTTTGAAAACTGACACACTCAGCATTTACAAACTACGAATACCGGCAAAATGTCCTAACAGTATTCTGTGTCCCAGCATCTGGCATAAGAAGGGTACAGAGAGTGCGGAAACATGCTGATGATGCACCCAGTCAATGAATAGGCGCTGAATACTGGCACCGAGGGACTGTCCACTTTTGCACAAACTAATGTTATTTGATGCTATCAGGTGGAATGGGGATACACATGGTAAGCATATTGTTAGTAATGAGACATTACAGGAAATGATTACCAATCTTAACTATTCCTTATAAGAGGGCATGATTTATAATTACTCTGAGAAGAGTTTGCCTTTCTTCCAGGAAGAAATGTATGTACATATGCACACGTGTTGCATATAACTTTTACTGTTTATACTTTATCGTATTATATGTTTATGAATGTTTTATTGTATCATATGTTTATGAAGAAAGAGACTTTTGTATCTTGTACCTTTGTATCTTGCCATGATGTAATTCTATGGCTAAAATTATGGTGATGTTCAAAACATTTTTTTGGCAAATGCTAACTGAATAAAGTCAAAATCCTTAGTATGTGGAGAACCAAGTATTAACCTTTTGAGGCCATCCTTATCTCACAATGTATGTAGACATACATCTGGGTAGAAGTTTTTTTCCCTTTGGCATATGTCTCTCAGAAGGGGCTGGCAGAGCTCCACATCCAGACTACCATGAATATGGAGGCATTGGGAATCTGAGACTTGGGTGCCAAGTCTGTTTTATAAATGCTAAAAAAAATCGGATTTACCTAACATAACCTTACTAAGTTAATGGTGTAGGATGCTATCAGATGGAATAGGGATATTGAACATGTATCATAGGGGCAAGACAGTATAATGATTGAATAGCTATGGATAAATGCATTTTTATTTTTTGCTATTTACAATAATAGGACATAGCTTCTTTGGTTTATTTTTTAAACACTCTCTAATTTAATCTAACAGACTAGTTAGAATAGCCTGCTACTTGTTGGTCCTCTGTATTGTACAATGTTGAATGTTTCTAAGCATTGGCTTACTAAATTAAATTTAAAAAGAAATGGAATTTTTCAATGACATGGCTTATAGAATGTGCTGTAGGACCAGTTAAAAGTGTAACTCACTTACATTCTACTTAGAAGCTTCTGCACATCACCAAACAGAGCCATCTTTACCTTATGGCCTTTGTGGCTCATTTCTTTTTGTTCTAAATCTGTGTCCAATAAAAACAATGTTGCCCCTTACTTTTTAGATTGTCAGCTGTAGAAGAAATTTCCCTAAAAACTTCATCCTTTCCAGAATCCAATGAGGAATACCCTCTCTGCCTCATGAATTGCATTTATAGTGTTTATGTCATCAAAGTCACCATCTGAAAGTTCACTATTATATGGGTTGGGGACAATATTCCTTATTGGTTCTAAAAATTTGTTCATTAGGGTTTCTTAGATATTTATCATTAAAGGTGATAAAACATTATAGTGTGACAAATGATAAATTCTGAAAATCTGAAAAAAACAAAAAAATCATAAAATAGTAAAATAATGGAAGCTATATAAAAAGAATTTATTTTATCAGTATATCATATGGAAACTCTCATGAATGTTTGAATTGTATTAATGCTTCGAGGGGAGAAAGACTTATTAGCAAAAAAAAAATGACCAAATAGAAATAAGTATAGGAACATTTCTTCTTTACAATAAAAGCAAAAAGTGTTTGAAGCATATGTGTCACTTGATGCATCTGGTATTTATTGTCAGAACCACATTTTTTATTTCTTTAATTATCTGAACAGTCTTTATAGAGAAAGCTGGAAGTATGAAGCAGAAATACCTAAGCCTTTTCACATTTCAAGAGTCTATAAGATTTTGTAAATTGCACATGTGATCAATTTGCCATTTGATGCATGTGTTCATTGTCTTAACCTACTCATAAAAAAACATACGTAGGATGGCTCCTGGGGGTATCCTTTTTTCAAAAAAACTATGCCACAGAAATTGGTTCCTAGATGGGAGGTATCTTTGCTTTGACATGGAAACCGAAATGAACAAAAAAAATCTCAGTACCTGTTTTGTTCTAGCATCTTCAGCGTGGAATCTTTTCACTAAAAATTCTCAGAAGGCATTAATTCCCAATGTATACATAATGGTCAAGGAGCAATTGCTATCTTTCTTTGTTTTTAGAAGATGGTATTTATTTAATATTTTTAGTTTTCATCATTGACTTTCACAAGAGTTTGAATTACAAATTTTCTCCCCATTTCTACCTTCCCCCGACTCCAAGATGACATATATTCTTATTGCCCCATTCCCCAGTCAGCCCTCCTCCCTTCTGTCACCCCACTCTCCCCATCCCCTTTTCCCTTACTTTCTTGTAGGGCAAGATAGATTTCTATGCCCCATTGTCTGTATATCTTATTTCCTAGTTGCATGCAAAAACTTCTTTTTGAACATCTGCTTTTAAAACTTTAAGTTCCAAATTCTCTTCCCTCTTCCCTCCCCACCCACCCTCCCTAAGAAGGCAAGCAATTCAACATAGGCCACATGCGTATCATTATGTAGAACCCTTCCACAATACTCATGTTGTGAAAGACTAACTATATTTTGCTCCTTTCTATCCTATTCCCCTTTATTCAATTTTCTCCCTTGACCCTGTCCCTTTTGGAAAGTGTTTGCTTTTGATTACCTCCTCCCCTATCTGCCCTCCCTTCTATCCTCCCCCCTTTTTATCTCCTTCCTTCTTCTTTCCTGTGGGGTAAGACACCCAATTGACTGCATATGTTATTCCCTCCTCAGGTCAAGTCTGATGAGAGCAAGATTCACTCATTCCCCCTCACCTGCCCCCTCTTCTCTTCCTACAGAACTGCTTTTTCTTGCCACTTTTATGCAAGATAATTTATCCCATTCTATCTCTACCTTTCTCCTTCTCTCAATATATTCCTCTCTCATCCCTTAATTCAATTTTATTTTTTTAGCTATCATCCCTTCATATTCAACACACCCTGTGCCCTCTGTCTACACACACACACACACACACACACACACACATATTCCCTTCAGCTACCCTAATATTGAGGTCTCATGAATTATACACATCATCTTTCCATGTAGGAATGTAAACAAAACAGTTCAACTTCTGTAAGTCCCTTATGATTTCTCTTTCTTGTTCACCTTTTCACACTTCTCTTGATTCTTGTATTTGAAAGTCAAATTTTCTATTCAATTCTGGACTTTTCATTGAGAAAGCTTGAAAGTCCTCTATTTTATTGAAAATCCATGTTATGCTTTGGAGCATGATACTCATTTTTGCCAGGTAGGTGATTCTTGGTCTTAATCCTAGCTCCATTTACCCCTGGAATATCACATTCCAAGCCCTTCATTCCCTTAATGTAGAAGCTGCTAGATCTTGTATTATCCTGATTGTGTTTCGACTATTCTCAAATTGTTTCTTTCTGGCTGCTTGCAGTATTTTCTCCTTGATCTAGGAGCTCTGGAATTTGGCAACAATGTTACTAGGAGTTTTCTTTTGGGGGGCTATTTGAGGAGGCGATTGGTGGATTCTTTCAATGTCTATTTTACCCTCTGGCTCTAGAATATCAGGGCAGTTCTCTCCTTGATAATTTCTTGAAAGATAATATCTAGGCTCTTTTTTTGATCATGATCATTTGAGTTAGTCTATTCCTTAAGGTGTTATTTTCAGTATTTTTTTGGGTCTCCTTTAGCAAGTCATTGACTTGTTTTTCTTGGTTTTCTCACATCACTCTCGTTTCTCTTCCCAATTTTTCCTCTACTTCTCTAACTTGCTTTTCCAAATCCTTTTTGAGCTCTTCCATGGCCTGAGACCAGTTCATGTTTTTCTTGGAGGCTTTTGATGTAGGCTCTTTGACTTTGTTGACTTCTTCTGGCTGTATGTTTTAGTCTTCTTTGTCACCAAAAAAAGATTCCAAAGTCTGAGTCCATTTTTGCTGCCTGGTCATGTTCCCAGCCAACTACTTGACCCTTGAGTTTTTCGTCAGGGTATGACTGCTTGTGGAGTAGAGAGTACTGTGTCCCAAGCTTGAGGGGCTATGCTGTTGTTTTCAGAGCTTTTTCTACACAGAAAGCTCTGCTACAGCAGCACTCCTCCTCCCCCACGAACTGCCAACCTGCACCGCTACTCAGATCTGAGCAGGCTCTGTACTCCTCCTCTGATCTGCCACTTAATTCCTCCAACCAGGTGGGCCTGGGGCCAGAAGCAACTGTAGCTATAGTTCTGTAGCTGCACCACCTCTGCTGCCCCCAGGGAGGTGGCTGAGATGCGAACTCCTTTCACTTTGTCCCCTGCAGTTTTTTCCCAGTAACCTTCTCTGTTGTCTTTGGTGTTTGTGGGTTGAGAAGTCTGGTAACTACCACAGCTCACTGATTCAGGGCACTAGGGCCTCTTGCACCCAGCTCCCAGTCTGTTTGGTCCAGGCGCAGCCCACACTGGGCTCTGCTCTGCTCCCAGCTCCGTGTCATAGACCTTACCCAGCGATCATCCAGGCTGTCCTGGGCTGAAGCCCTGCTTCCCTCTGCTATTTTGTGGGTTCTGCAGTTCTAGAATTTGTTCAGAACCATTTTAATAGGTGTTCGGAGGGTCCTGGGGGAGAGCTTTAGGTAAGTCCCTGCTTTCCAGCCACCATCTTGGCTCCACCTCTGCAATTGCTATCTTTCAAGGCATGCTGTGAATTTATCCAATTTATTTTAAAACAAGCATCCTATCCAACAAAGGCTACAAAATAACCTGTGGCAATTGCTTTACATTCCTTCATCCTGCCTAAAAATGTGCATTTAAATGTGCATCATTGTTAGAACTATTTGTGATAACCATAGAGAACTTCCAGAAATAAGGAAGACATGTCAGCCACTGCTTGGAACTCGGGTTTGGAAATATACAAAGAAGTCTCAAATGACAGCAACAATTCTATTTTAAGAAATTCAAGTCTAACTATCACAAGTACCTTCCATTCCAATGTTCAGATCCCAGAGAGAACAGTCCATAGCAAAATAATACACAGTGGGATCAGGAAGTAGGAGAGAGCCCCCAGTACAGGGCAGAGGCAAACATTGCTTTTGCATCTGGATACCCTCACAAAGTTACGTATTCATAAATCAATATAGGGCAATCGGGAGAAAATAATTTAATCTCTAAACTCATATTAAATAAAATAAAAACAGATATTGTGGGGTTACTTGAATCCTAAGAACAAAAACCTGAAGAATCCAAAGTCATAAAGAATCTCGCTTAATTCCAGTTCCAGTTTTAGGGGTTGGCTGGGGATTGAATTAGTCCAAGACAGTTATATGATCCACACAGCACAGCTTGTATGAGCCAATACAGAACATCCCAAAGGAACGACTGAAGACTCTGATATGGGCATTGGGCTGATAAGGAGGGGTCTCTCAAAGAGTTGATATAAGGTCTATGCTATCTCTTGACCACTGGTTTTTCAGACCTGATATAACTCATAACTCTGTTCAAGATACTTCCACACATGGGGTCATCAAGCACCTCTTTATATGGGAACAAGAACCATGGGAGGCTGTGCTCAACATCCTTGAACCACTGCTTAAAGACTTCACAGATCATTATAGCTAATGCTTGCACATGTAGACTGAATGCTTCATTGATCCAGTATCTTATTCTCATCTGAAGCATCCAGAAATTCTACCCAATAGTATTAAAGATCATATTAAAAGATATCTTAATAGCCACCTACTCCAAGCTATAAACGAATGAAAAGAATTCTCACTACTACATACCAAACAAGTAATGACAAAAGCAAAGCCAGTGTCTTAAGAAAAAGACACACTTCCATTGGGATTTTGGAAAGCTATTTGAGTTTGACAACATGGACCCAATCAGAAGATTAAATACACTATGCCAAGGCTGAGAAATTTTTTAAAAACTATCATTTGCAATAACCCTTATGAGGGGTGACTAGGTGGCACAGTGAATATAGCACCAGCCCCAGAGTCAGGAGGATCTTAGTTCAAATCCGAATGCAGACATTTAACACTTACCAGCTTTGTGACTCTGGGCAAGTCACTTAACCCCAAATGCCTCTCAAAAACTAGATAATAAATAAAATAACCCCTATGTATCTTCTATATTTGTCAGTAATTGTGGAAGCATTTCAGGAGCTGCCCAACAGCACACATTGCTACCATGGGAGGAAAGATAGAGTTAACAAGGAACATGAAGGCAAACACTGGAGACCCCAACAGTCAAAGCCTCTTGAGAAACCCATTGAAAATCTGCTGAAAGACACTGTAAGATTATGTCAATGTCAAGCCATCATTTAAAATAGTAAACTTTGATACCAACTTGAAGGTCACAAAAACCAAGTAATCACAAGGGATGGAACTTGAAAAAGTACGTGCAAAATTCTAGATACTTCAGATCAACAATTGAAAACAAAGATTAAAAGATTAGGAGGATGTAGGAGTTTAAGGACAAAAAGATTTATCATCAATTGGAAATTTTACTATAGATGCTTAAGAAATTAATATATCAGAGGGGAGAGAGACGGCACCCCAAATATGGTGTAAGAAATTCAGCACAAAGAAAATGCAATTTGGATTGAGCACAATACCAATAGTCATGTACCTATTAGTATAAGGATTGACCAAATGGTCAATCAAGGTGGTGATTAAAATATTGGTTTTTCTGAAAACCTAGAAAGTGGGAGCCCCATATCAGCTTCATAACTAGTGGATTCAAGGCTTCACAGTGGGGCATGGATTATTAGCAAGCCACCTATGCTCCTTCCTGTAAGACACAAGCTTCATCCTACCTTGTTTAACATAAGATCTTATGACCTATTATTGAAAGGTGACAACACTTTAATGGAACCACTTCATTAAGAACTTATCGCCACTCCTGCCCCCTCAGATTTTATAAACCTGACAATATCACATTATAAATCTAGATATCTCTGCTATCAATGTATCATTACTATAGTAAGTCAGTCAAGAGGCCATTAAAGGAAAAGTTGTTGCTTTATATCTGAAGAGACTCACTGGCTGAATGACCCAAATGAAGATACTTATTTCCAATTGACAGCAAATTGAGATAAAATTTGGCCAACAAATGTCTCAAACAGTTCTAGAGCTAACTGTTTAAGCAAGAAAGAGTTCCCATCATGGAATAAACTAGTGTCTTCTAGTTCCTAGAACAAGCCCTCCAAAGGAATCACTTACATTGATATAACTGGAATCCAATATGGGCCTCCTCACTAACCTTCTCACCAACCATGTTTCATTTCAGAAATAATTAATTTTGGACAGAGAGACCCAACAATAAAAACTAGACCCCAATACATCATTTATGGGTCTCATTTTCTGCCAGGGTCCTCTTCAACAGAGTACCCAGGCAAGGAATTGAGGGGACAGTGAAAAATGAATTTCTATCTTGATAAGACTCCTATCAGAACCAAGATTTCTATTTTCTCTTCCTTCTTCCCCTAAACCTCAACATAGCTTGGAACTGCTAGGAAGATAGTTACCTAGCGCTGTACTTAGAAAGATTTGAAGACTCTTTCCAACTTAATAGACATCAAGCTGAAGCCAAGGAAACAAATACCACTGAAATCCTGGATGAGATCATTAGTAACCACCATATATGTTTAGGACCAGTGACTCAGAGTGAATCCTTTGGTATCTGGAATGGAGCGTGGTGAGTATTTCACCCAAGGTATAGCTCAAGGCCCCGCATTGCCTATCACACAGGATCTAGGTAGCCCAAATATGTTGGAGATGGGATAATTATGTCCTCTCTCACCTACTTAATGAAGCACTGTGTAAAACATGCCCTTCTGAACACAAGGCCGCTGTAATCCCCAGCATGAGGACAGTGGATGACCTTGAAGGTAGAAATGGACTTTCTGTGGTACCTCCTCCCTCAAATTCATATACTCTCAGGTTTCATTTATTTCATGACTAAAAAAGGAGGAAATACCATAGGTAGTCCTTTCTCTCTGACCAAGAAAAAATTATTGACATTTTTTATAGCTCTTTAGAGATTATAACATGCCCAAATTATCATCTCAATCAATCAAATCCCTATAGACTAGGAACAACTCCCCTCAATGTCCTTTTCCCCCCTCAACCAATACCAATAAAAAGAGGTTTGGGATGTAGGTCCATGTTAGCATACATTGTATATGGTGGGCAGAGAAACTAAAAGTTCCTCCTGAACAAGGACTAATCAAATAGGAAAACACCTGCTACCAGTACATGGAAGGGTGGAAAGGACACAGGCTGTCAGGCACCTAGGAGTGGAACTGTACCCTTTATGCTCTAGAACTGCCAAAGCCATTCCCAATAACAGACTTCAACAAACCCTAGGCATGCAGGCTGGAGGAGATACTATGGCACAGCAAGATTGTGTTGACCATTACAAGAAAAGCATGTTTGGGAAGAAAGATGAGAGTACAATGAATTCCATGTGTGGGTGTTCAAAGGAATTTTAAAAATAATAATGATAGCATTTAAATAGCATTTTAAGTTTTACAAAGTACTTTACAAATATTATCTCAATTTATCCTAACAACCCCAAGAGATAGGTGCTATTACCCTCATTTTACAAATCAGGAAGCTGAAGCAGAGAGGGGTCAGTGACTTGACCAGCGTCACAAGTAGGAAGTATCTGAGGCAGGATCTGACCTTCCTAACTCTAGGTTCAGTTCTCCCTCCCCTCCATCCATCACTGCTCAAAGCCAGTTATAAGAACCTACATGGGCAAGTGGCAAGTCAAGATTAAATGGAGATTTTCTAAGTATTTCACACTGTTGCTCACCTAAGGGGTACCCCTTGATTCTTTAACCCTGGACACCTTGCTTTCCTACTAGCCCCCTTTCTCCTTCTTATGTTCTAGTCAGACTCTTTGAGTCCTGTTCTTGCTTTTGTCTGACTCAATGATTGACAGCCTTAACCAGACTCAAGTGAAGAAGCTAGAAGTGTAATATGATGCTAGTCATTGGCTATCAGAACTTGTCTGCTTATATTAACTCTTCTACCCTCCCAGCTGTGCAAAGATATCACAACAGAACCACATTCCTTGCCCTCTAATAAAGGGAAGGTTCAGTTAGAACTATGGATCTTGCATAGGCATTGGAACTATATGAGTAGGAAAATAACACTTGCCCTTCCTTGAATTTAATACAGCAATCTTGACATGTGATATTTGTTTTGAGGCCATAGCCTATGTGATATATGGGGATATATACCATGAGTTGAACCTTACTTGTTGAGAAAATGTTGTGTTTCTTGCACTTGGTAGCAGTGCTGGGGTCCTTTGGACAAAGGACCAAAAAAAAAATAAAGAGCTTAAGAACTTTGGTAGAGTTCCTGATATTGCAAGGAAACTTTTGGCTAACTGTCCTTAATTTCTTTGCCTAGGGCAGTACTATTTTGTTTTTACCATTCTGTGGGTTGCCTTTTAACTAAAAGTTGCTTAATCTTAATAAGGAGATCATTTGATATTAGAGCTAGGAGTCTTCCATCATACCAAACAGGGAACCACAATTACATCACTACCTGTGCTCAGGCAACAGAATTATAGACGAAGCAGATGAAGGGTTGCATGTCACAAAGCTGCCTTTCTGGACCCTGAAAGAGCATTTGTTACCCCTTAGGTGGGAGGGGCTGTGTCTGATGCACTGTCTGTCATTAACAAAGATATATATTCCTTGCAATATGAATCAATTATACAATCCATACTATTGACATGCTCCAATAAGCCTCGCAATGTAGAATCCAGGCTAAGAGATGCTCCACCTTGTTTTGTTCCTCTCAAGTAGGAACCTGAGAGAAGCATCCTATACAGATGACAGTTGAATAATTATTAGCAACTCCCAAACCCAATTGTGATCTTGAGAAGCCAAGTAGACCTTTGCCAAGGATTAGAACCTAAATAACTGGGGAAAAGCATAATGGTTTCAGCTGAAGAAATGAACCCTAACTGACAAACTGCATAAGGCATGGCAGACAAATCTAGAACCTCATGGATACAAATTTGCATCCATCTTCATCCTTGTGGGAGTCTAAAAACTGACCTAAGTTATGTCTTCTTAATGACTCTTCTTAGAGTAGCAGAATCCCAGTTCGTCTTAGATCTATCATATCCATTCTTCCATTAGCCACCGTTAACTGCCCACTTCTACTAATTCTATTAATTACTCTAAAGAGTAGAGAAGTATAGAAGTGAGTATATAGTAAAAGGCAGCTGTGTAGTATTGGAAAGAAAGTCCCTGGACTTATTTTACTCAAGGTAGGCTGGATCGTATACTATCTCAACCTAAGATACCTATGAAACACCACTATATTATTACTTTCATAACATTGGTAGAGGTTGATGGCTACTGAGAGCCATTTGAGGTTTCCACATCCCAGACAAACAGGAGAGGCCATTGGGTCAGAGATCCCAACCAATATTTCCAAGACCATTCATACAATTGGCTTGATTGGACAATGTCCTACTATGGTATCTCAGATGCATTTGTGGAGGAAGAGAATGTAGAAAGAGGTACAATAAAGTAGTGGGTCTTATGAACTTACCTATATTCTCCTAAGTTGAATGGGTTTCCCAAAAGCATCGTCCTTGCTTAGGGTTGTCACATGTTATATTATGAAAGGCTGTGAAATCAAGTCTTCATGAGCCTTAGTTTGAACCGATGGTTTTAGAAAAGTTACCCAAGGAATTGTAGGCTTAGAGTAGCTGAAGGTCCATAGAGATGTGTCTTTCTGAGTTTTGGAGTCACTGGTTCATGTTCTTCACTCTCAAATAGCAAATAGGAAGGACATTCAGCCATTTAGACCAGGACCATAAAAGTGCTGTCCCAGGCATGTCCACAGAACCTGAAAGGAAATATTGTTCCTATGGTCCATCTATGTATTGACTGGCTAAGACAGAAACATAACAATATGAATCAAACATTAAACCACAAGCTTGAAAATAGTAAAGAACTCAAGGGTCTTCCCACTAAGGGTCAAAGATCAGGTAGGGAAATCCTAGAGGGCTTGAGACTGAAAAGAAGGACTGGAAACTACATAGGTAAGAACCTCTAGCCAGGGCATTCAAGTGAGCCCAGCAAGCCCTTGTCGTAACACAAGACTTGCCACCACCTGCTCAAGTAAATGCTACCCTTGATATTCTTTTTAAGCACAGTTCACACCGTTGAACTATAGCTTTGATCCACACATCGCTAAATTTCATTGTGTTAAATGGTATGCAACAAACAATATTTCATTTCATCGCTTTCATGAGGGATTAAGAGAAAGAAGAGTATTTATGGTAACTTATGTAAGTTAAGAAATCTATAAGAAAATTTCATAATTAGAAATATAAAATTATAAATTATTTGCTTTTAAACTTATTTTTATTTTTAGAAGGGTATAAACCATGTCACATTCTAAGAGCATTAAGAAATGATTGATTTAAGAAGAAGAATCTTTCAGACAAAATGAAAGCCAGATTATTTCTTTTCTGAAAGAAAATACTAAGATTTTATGTTTATGTTTAATTTATAGACAATTAGGGCCCAAGGAATATGTTTTATGAAATACACTGTTCTGTACAGAACTTTAACTTTGACTTCAAGGCTGCTACTGGAACTCTCATGGAACCTAGCTCATCCTTCGAGCTAAGATGCTACCACCGCTATAGAGTAAAGCTTGAAGATCTACTGTTGGTCTGGTTGGTGCATGGAGGATGCTTTAACATGCCCCCTGCCTTACTTCTACCAGCATCATAAGTGTTGTTCTACCATTTGATGTTTGGAGTAAAAGTCTTGTAATTGCCAAGCATCTAAACAACTCTTTGGGGTACCACCAATTAGGGCATGAAAAGAGCTTCATGCCTTAGGTGAGGCTACCTTCACGGCAGATGGTCATTCTCTATTTGAGAGCTAGCATAGAGCCAAACACTCTAATGCTCATGAGTCAATGGAACAAGGATAATATCTGTGGAATTGTGTCCACAGCATGATCATTAGGCATGATTCAATCATTAAACCACTCTAGTATTTGCTCTGGCTTTCCAAAGCCAACTGGACTACAAGTCAACTTCCTCAAAGGATGAAGCACAGGATGAGCTTAGGATAAATGGAGAATTGTCTTTATCTTTCCTATTTATTTTCTCTTTTTAGGCACAGGAAGGATCTCAAAAGTAACACCCACTTTTAGGTGGGGAAAATGATAGTGTCAAGTATTTCTGAGGCTGAGCATTGATCCCAGAACAAAGTAGTTGCTTAAGGCAGTACAACATATGCACATCTGACATCCCAGCCAGTCTTTCTCCTCCCTTTTGACCTACTCCACCAAAACTCAATTTATGCCCTTTCCAGTCACCTTCCAAATGAGCCAAGGAAGTTCAATATCCTCCCCTGCGTAGTACACATTGGCAAATCCAGCATTTATTAATCACCCACTCTTTACAGATCATTGGGCTAGACCCTGGGAGAGATTTGAAGTTTAGATAAGACTGTTTCTATACTCTTGGAGCATAGCAGAGACAGTCATGTGGTTATTACCTAAGCATATTAATAGCTGACATTTACATAGCATTTTGAAGTTGGCTGAGCACTAAACATGAAACAACCACCTACTACAAGTATCATTCATACATGTTTTTAAGCCAAGGAAACTGAGGTTCAGATCTTGCCCGTCATTTGTTCTATGAACATGGGCAAACTGTTCAACATCTCTCAACCTGAATTTTGTTTGTTTTGGTTAAATCCTAGCACTGTGAGTAAGGCCAGGCTGCCTAACTGGAGAGTCAGTAAGCCATAGGCCATAGTCCATTACTAACTGGACATAGGTGAGGCATTATAGAAGTATTTATGATGGCAGGAGCATTTGTATTGGCTTTGAAAGCATAGGTAGGAATTCAATAGGCAAGAAATAGGAGAGAGCGCTCTCTGGGGAACAATCTCTCACTTATTGAAGACTAACTCCCTTATTGTTCCCTTCCTTTCTCCCCTGAGGGAGGTGGTGAAAAATACTCATATCTTCATACTATAAAGCCTAATCCCACTTCTTTAATTGGCATGAGGACTTTGTTTACACAGACAGGCTGACTGCCTGTTAAGATATCCAGATAACCAATGTGGCAGCCATCTAAATTGTCCAGATATGTCCCAGTCCTTCAACAAAATTATTGACTATATTGTTTGAAGCCTACGAAATCATCTCTGTCTCAATAGAACCTGGGTTCTGAACATGACTATTTTTTTTTTTAGTTTCTCATCTACAACCAACCACTGAAAGTTCATCATGGTTTCATCTCCCCGATGTTCAGGATTTTACACCAAGTCTCTTATGAACCATTAACAGGAAACATGACAATGTGCTTGCTCAGTTCGCTCCAAACCAATTCAATGAATGATGCTAAGGAGGATTTTTAAAGGAACCCAAGTTTTGGAGCAGCTTGTTACCAAAGAAGCCAAGGAACCAAAGGTGAGTGAGTCCTAATGATGCCCTCTTAGAAGGCTTCAATGACTACCCTGGTGGCTGTCATGGATACTCCAACCAGCTTCAAGATTTCAAAAGGTACAGGATAATCCAGCATGAGATGCAGCACCAGGGATTAAATGAAGGAATTTCAGCTATGCCCAGAAGGTTAAGGCACATGAGCCAGTCCACAATCCAAAAACATTGTTATGCAGTTTACTGGAAGTCTTGATCTCATATTTTGCATATACCTATTTTGCATACACCAATATGCCAAATATCCCCTTCTCATTTAGCTTGAATCCTGGGGAGTCAACTCCTTGGAAACAGGGACTATTTCATTGTTTCTTATATCATCAGTGCATAGAATATAGGTGTTTAATGAATCTTTGTTGATTGAAGGCCATGGCAAGGTCCTGGGATGTGTGTGTGTTGTGATAGAGAGAAAGAGACAAGTCCTGCATTAGTCAAACTTGCTATAAGCCAAGTTGGCTGAGGATCACAGTGCCATGGATGGGGCTCAACTACAACATGCCAGTGGTCCTTCACATTCGTCTACATGGCAAAGGAGCCCTAGGGAATTGAGATTCTAGACTGAGTCAAGATGAATGACAAGAGATGGTAATTAAAAGGGGCCTCACCTATCCAGGTTGAAGCACCAATGTTTTCAATACCTAATGTCAGATGACTCCGGATGGGAGGTGGAGCCAAGATGGCACTGTGAAAGGAGGGAACTGCTGGAGCTCTCTCACAAATTCTGTCAGATATGTCTAAAAATGAATCTGAGCAGATTTGAGTTAGAAGCCATTAGTAGACTCAGAGGGGCAGGCACCAGACCTCACCAACCAGGAACAGCAGAGGAACCTAGTCAGTGCACTGGTCTGGGAGAGTACTGGGCAAGCTAAACTCGGGAACAGGAGCAGGTCCAGGGTGGAAGTACCAGCTGGGGTAGTGATCGAGCCCCAGGCCTCTCAGCCCAGGATGGAAATCTGTCAGTACTGTGGGAGATACCAGTGCAGAGCCTGTGGCTGTGGGAACAGCAACCCCAGAGGCCTCCAACCCACAGTATAAAGGTTTCAGACTTGCCCTCTCGAACTTCCAGGAGCCATAATGGCCAAGTAAATCACCTCTCCCTCCCTTCCTCACCCACAGAATACTACCTCAGGAGAAACAGAGGAGCCAGAAGTAGGGCTTCAGTAGCCTTTTACTGAGAAAATCTGGGGAGGGGGCCCTTCTTGTGGTGGTGGAAGGAGACTAGTGCAGGAAAAGAGGTGTCCTAGCAAGTCCCACCTCAGCACAAGGTGAGTTACTGAGCCCTGGGGGGCGGGGGGAGGTAGAACTAGCAAACATCAACACCAAGACCCCAGACATACCTTTGCACAGCCAGGGGAAGTGGCAGACACCAGCACAGACAACAGTTGAGACCACCCATGCTGTAGAGCAGTCCCAGGGAAAAGGAGACTTCCAGCAGCCAGACCAGCCCTCCCCCACACCTCATGAAACCAAACGCCATAGCACACAAAGCCAGTGAGCAGTCCCACAGTTCCCAATACAAGAAGCTTGGGACAAAGCCCCCTGAGCCCCAGAAGCAGAGATCCACTTTAGAAGCAAGGAGGGAAAAAAAAACACCATAAAAAACACTAAAAAGCCAAAGACCGGGGGGCGGAGCCAAGATGGCGGCTGGTAAGCACGGACTAGAGTGAGCTCCGTACCCGAGTCCCTCCAAAAACCTATAAAAATGGCTCTGAACCAATTCTAGAACGGCAGAACCCACAGAACAGCAGAGGGAAGCAGGGCTCCAGCCCAGGACAGCCCGGATAGTCTCTGGGTGAGCTCTATTCCACACGGAGCTGGGAGCTGGGAGCTGGGAACGGAGTGGAGCAGAGCCCAGCCTGAGCGGCGTGGACGATCCAGTCCAGAAGCCGGGCAGAGGGGGCCCTAGCGCCCTGAATACGTGAGCAGTTACCAGACCCCTCGACCCACAAACACCAAAGACTGCGGAGAAGGTTAGTGGGAAAAGCTGCGGGAGTGGAAGGAGTTCGTGGTTCGGCTTCCAGCCCCGGGGGCAGCGGAGGTGGGGCAGCTACAGCTGTTGCTACTTCCGGCTCCAGGCCCACCTGGTGGGGGGAATTAAGTGGCAGATCACAGCAGGGGTGCACAGCCTGCCGAAGATCTGAGCCCAGTCTGGACTGGGGGTCCTTGGGGAAGGAGGAGTGCGGCTCTGACAGAGCTGGCACCTCCCCCCCAAACGTAGAACATAGAACTCTGTAATCTACAAGCAGTCATACCCCACTGAAAAACTCAAGGGTCAAGTTAGTTGGTTGGGAATATGGCCAGGACGCGAAAACGCGCCCAGATTCAGTCTCAGACTTTGGATTCTTTCTTTGGTGACAAAGAAGACCAAAACATACAGCCTAAAGAAGACAGCAAAGTCATAGAGCCTACAACCAAAGCTTCCAAGAAAAACATGAACTGGCCCCAGACCATAGAAGAACTCAAAAAGGATTTGGAAAAGCAAATTAGAGAAGTAGAGGAAAAATTGGGAAGAGAAATAAGAAGGATGCGAGAAAACCATGAAAAACAAGTCAATGACTTGCTAAAGGAGACCCAAAAAAATACTGAAAAATACACTGAAGAAAACAACACCTTACAAAATAGACTAACTCAAATGGCAAAAGAGCTCCAAAAAGCCAATGAGGAGAAGAATTCCTTGAAAGGCAGAATTAGCCAAATGGAAAAGGAGGTCCAAAAGACCACTGAAGAAAATACTACTTTAAAAATTAGATTGGAGCAAGTGGAAGCTAGTGACTTTATGAGAAATCAGGATATTATAAAACAGAAACAGAGGAATGAAAAAATGGAAGACAATGTGAAATATCTCCTTGGAAAAACCACTGACCTGGAAAATAGATCCAGGAGAGATAATTTAAAAATTATTGGACTACCTGAAAGCCATGATCAAAAAAAGAGCCTAGATACCATCTTTCAGGAAATTATCAAGGAGAACTGCCCTGATATTCTAGAGCCACAGGGCAAAATAGAAATTGAAAGAATCCATCGATCGCCTCCGCATATAGATCCCAAAAAGAAATCTCCTAGGAATATTGTTGCCAAATTCCAGAGCTCCCAGATCAAGGAGAAAATACTGCAAGCAGCCAGAAAGAAACAATTTGAATATTGTGGAAACCCAATCAGAATAACCCAAGATCTGGCAGCTTCTACATTAAGAGATCGAAGGGCTTGGAATGCGATATTCCGGAGGTCAATGGAGCTAGGATTAAAACCTAGAATCACCTACCCAGCAAAACTAAGTATCATGTTCCAAGGCAAAATATGGACTTTCAATAAAATGGAGGACTTTCAAGCTTTCTCAGTGAAAAGACCAGAACTGAATAGAAAATTTGACTTTCAAACACAAGAATCAAGAGAAGCATGAAAAGGTAATCAAGAAACGGAAATTGCAAGGGACTTACTAAAGTTGAACTGTTTTGTTTACATTCCTACATGGAAAGATGATGAGTATGATTCATGAGACCTCAGTATTAGGGTAGTTGAAGGGAATATGCATAAACATATATATATGCATATATATATGTTTATGTATATATATAAGTGAATGTGTATGTATGCATGTATCTATGTGTATATGTATGTATGTGTATGTATGTGTATATATATATATATATATATGTAAAAGAGAGAGAGCAGACACAGGGTGAGTTGAGGATGAAGGGAAGATAGCTAAAAGAAATAAAATGAAATTAAGGGATGAGAGAGTAACTTACTGAGAGAGGGAGATAGGGAGAGATAGAATGGGGTGGATTATCTCCCATAAAGGTGGCAAGAGGAAGCAGTTCTAGGAGAGGAGGGGAGTGGGCAGGTGAGGGGGGAATGAGTGAACCTTGCTCTCATCAGATTTGGCCAGAGGGGGAATACCATACATACTCAGTTGGGTATCTTACCCCACAGGAAAGAAGAGGGAGGGAGATAAAAAAAAAATAAAAGGCAGGGGGATGATGGAGTGGAGGGCATATGGGGGTGGAGGTAATCAAAACAAACACTTTGGAAAGGGGACAGGGTCAAGGAAGAAAATTCAATAAAGCGGGATGGGTTGGGAAGGAGCAAAATGTAGTTAGCCTTTCACAACATGAATATTGTGGAAGGGTTATACATAATAATACAGGTGTGGCCTAGGTTGAATTGCTCAACTTCTTAGGGAGGGTGGGTGGGAAGGGAAGAGGGAAGGGAATTTGGAACTCAAAGTTTTAAAATCAGATGTTCAAAAACAAAAAAAACTTTTTGTATGCAACTAAAAAATAAGATACACAGGCAATGGGGCGTAGAAATTTATCTTGCCCTACAAGAAAGGAAGGGAAAAGGGGATGAGAGGGGAGGGGGGTGATAGAGGGGAGGGCTGACTGGGGAACAGGGCAACCAGAATATACGCCATCTTGGAGTGGGGGGGGGAGGGCAGAAATGGGGAGAAAATGTGTAATCCAAACTGTTGTGAAAATCAATGCTGAAAACCAAATATGTTAAATAAATAAATTGCATTAAAAAAAAAATAAAATAAAAAAAAAAAAGCCAAAGACCATTGGTTACTATTATGGAGACAGGGAAGATCAAAATAACACTTCAGAAGAGGACAGCATGGATACTACACCCACATCTGAAACCTCAAAAGGGAATGTGAACTGGTCTCCAGTCAAAAAAGCATTCCTGGAAGAACTCAAAGAGGACTTTAAAAATAAAATTAGGGAGGTAAAAGATAAAAAGGAAAAAAAAAAAGAAAAAAAATCACTGATGAAAACAAATCTTTAAAAAGTAAAGTCGGTGAAATGGTTGAGATTCAGAATATAAATGGAGAAAATGTATCGTTGAAAAGTAAATTCAACCAAATGGAAAAGAAGATAGAGAAGCTAAAGGAAAAAACAATACATTAAAAATTAGAATTGGGCAAGTAAAGGCTAATGACTCTGAGACATCAAGACTCAATGAAACAAAATCTAAAGAATGAAAAAAATAGAAGAAAACATGAAATATGTGATTGGAAAAACAACTGGCCTGTAAAATAGATCCAGGAGAGACAATCCAAGAATTATTAGTCTAACAGAAAGCCATGATGTAAAAAAGAGCCTAGAGAGCATCTTCCAAGAAATTATCAAGGAAAACTTCCCCAAGGTCCTAGAACCAGAGGGTAAAATAGTCATCGAAAGAATCCACTGATCACCCCCTGAAAGAGATCCCAAATTGAAAACTCCAAAGAATGCCATAGCCAAATTCCAGAACTACCAAGTCAAGGAGAAAATACTGCAAGCAGCCAGAAAAAAAAAAACAATTCAAATATCGCAGAACTACAGTCAGCATCACGCAAGATCTTTCAGCTTCTACATTAAATGATGGGAGAAATTGGAATATGATATTCTGAAAGGCAAAGGAGCTTGGACTACAACCAAGGATCAATCACCCAGCAGAACTGAGCATAATTTTTCATGCAAGGAGATGGACATTCAATGAAATAAGGAAATTCCAGACTTTCCTGATGAAAAGGCCAGAGCTCAATGGAAAACTTGATCTTCAAATACAAAACTCAAGAGAGACATGAAAAGGTAAACAGGGGGGAAAACCCTTGTTAATCAATAAGGAAATTATTTACATCCTTATATGGCAATATATATATATATATATATATATATATATATATATGTGTGTGTGTGTATATATATATATATATATATATGTGTGTGTGTGTGTGTGTGTGTGTATGTCAATCATGAGAATAATACAGTTATTATGAAAATTGCAAGGGATATACATAGACTGTGAGTGTCAGCATAAAATAACTGATATAATGATAAAAAACAAAATTAATAGATGTAAAGGAATGGTTCTGGGAGAAGAGGTAAGGAGGTAGGAGAAAAAGGTAAATTACATCACATGAAGAAGCACAAAAACATATTATAGTAGAGGGAAAGGATAGGGAGAAAAACTATTTGAGCTTTACTCTCATCAGATTTGGTTCAAGAAGAGAGTAACATACTGTGATAAGTATAGAAATCAAACTTGTCCTACAGGCAGTAGGTGGGGAAAGGGGAAATAATGGGGGGGAGGTCAGAAGGGAGGGAAGAAGTAGAAAGGGGAAAAAAGTAAGACAAGGGAGGGGAATCAAGAGAGAGGGTAAACTGAGGAAGGCAGTGGTCAAAAGTAAAACTTTTGAGAAGTGGAAGGGAGAAGGGAGAAATAAAAGCATAAACAGGGGAAATAAGATGGAGAAAAAGACAGATAGTAATCATAACAGTGAATGTGAATAGGATGAATTCTCCCATAAAATGGAAGTGGGTAGCAGAACGGATTAAAAAGCATAATCCTACAATATGTTGTTTACAAGAAACACATTTGAAACAGGGGGATACATACAAGGTAAAAGGCTGGAGTAAAATATATTGTTCTTTAGCTAAAGTGAAAAAAGCAGAGGTAGCAATCCTTATCTCAGACAAAGCAAAAGCAAAGATCTAATATAAAAGAGAGAAGGAAGGACACTAATAAATGGAGCCTTCCTTAAAATTATAAATATCATCTACCTAAAACCATCAGCAAGCATTATATGTAATGGGGATAAGCTAGATGCATTCCGATTAAGATCAGGGGTGAAACAAGGATGTCCATTATCACTCCTATAATTCAATTTGGTACTAGAAATGTTAGCTGTAGCAATAAGAGAAGAAAAAGAAATTGAAGGAATTAGAATAGGCAAAGAAGAAGCTAAATTATCACTTTTTGTATATGATATGATTTACTTAGAGAATCAAGTAAAAAACTACTTGAAATAATAAACAACTTTAACAAATTTGCAGGATATAAAATAAACCCACATAAATCCTCAGCACTCCTATACATTATTAACAAAGCCCAACAGCAAGAGATGGAAAGAAAAATTACATTTTAAGTTACTGTAGACACTATAAAATATTTGGGAGTCTATCTGCCAAGACAAACCCAGGGACTATATGAACATAATTATGAAACACTTTTCACGCAAATAAAGTCAGATCTAAAGAAATGGAAAAACATCACTTGCTCATGGTTAGGCCGAGCTAATATAAAACATAATATAAATGACAATTTTACCTAAATTACTTATTCAGTACCATACCAATCAAACTACTAAAAAATTATTTTACGGAGCTGGATAAAATAATAACAAAATTCATCTGGAAGAACAAGAGGTCCAGAATATCTAGGGAATTAATGAAAAGAAATGCTAGGGAAGGTGGCCTAGCCATACCAGCATACCAGATATTAAACTGTATTATGAAGCAGCAGTCATCAAAACTACTTGGTGCTTTCTGCCAGCTCCGCCATATTCCAGTGAGTTGCTAAAATGACAAACACAAAAGGAAAAAGGAGAGGGACACGCTGCATGTTTTCTAGGCCCTTTTGAAAACATGGTGTTGTCCCTTTGGCTACGTATATGCGAATGTACAAGAAAGGTGATATTGTAGATATCAGGGGTATGGGCACAGTTCAGCAAGGAATGCCCCACACATGTTACCACGGCAAGACTGGACGAGTCTATAACGTTACTCAACGTGCTGTAGGTATTGTTGTAAACAAGCAGGTTAAGGGCAAGATTCTAGCCACGAGAATTAGTGTGCGTATTGAGCGTATTAAGCATTCTAAGAGCAGAGATAGCTTCCTGAAGCGTGTAAAGGACAATGATCAGAAGAAGAAGGAAGCCAAAGAAAAAGGCACTTGGGTTCAACTGAAATGCGAGCCTGCTCCACCCAGAGAAGCACACTTTGTGAGAACCAAGGGCAAGGAACCTGAACTGTTGGAACCAATCCCCTACGAATTCATGGCATAAATGGCTGCTAAAAAAACAATAAAAAAAAAAAAAACTTGGATTATGGGAAAAAAAAACACTTGGTACTGGCTAAGAAACAGAGTGGTGGATCAGTGGAATAGGTTAGGTAGACAAGACACAGTAGTCAATGACTACAGCAATCTGCTCTTTGATAAACCGAAAGAATCCAGCTTCTGGGCTAAGAAACTGTAATAACAATTCAGCTAGCATCTACTGTGGTGGTGTAAAACCAACAACAACCAGCACACAGAGGGCTACAAGCACAGGTTCTTTTGATCTGCTTTACTAAGGAATGTAATTTTAAGAGGTTAACAATCTTACTTTAATCCAACATACAAATATCATTCACCTAGTTCAGGAGGAAAAGCCAGCACCCTGAACTTCAGAGCAGATACAAACAAATTACAAGCATACACAATATAAACAGACCAAATCCCATTCATAGTTACCAGGGAAGCAACAACATCTGGGTTTACAAGCTGGGGCCGGGGGGCTCTAAAAATGGCTGCCCAGAGTCCTATGCCACTCTTCCAGTGACTGAGAGCCCCAAGGGAGAATGCCAACCTCTGGGTTTGTATATCTTGTTCAGGGTCAAAGGACACCACAATGTGCAACTCAAACCCATGTGAGCTAAAAGCCTCTGGAGTCACAAACATGTTACTCAAACCCATGCAAACCAGGCTTTCCTTTGAGGCAAGGAGGTCAAAGACTCCTGATTAAATCAAAGAAACAAAGGCCAGAATCTTCAAGGGCACTTGATTAAATAAGTGCTAAAAGAGAAAACAGAAAAAAAAATGTCCCATCTTAATATTACAGAGACTGTTGGGAAAATTGGAAAATGGTAGGGTAGAAACTGGGCATAGACCAATATCTTACACCATATACCATAATAAAGTCAAAATGAGTTCATGATTTAGGAATAAAGGCTGATATAAAAGCAATTTGGGAGCACAAGGAATAGTTTACTTATGAGATTTATGGGAAAGAATCCATGACACAAGAGATAGAAAGCTTTGTGAAATGCAAAATGGATAATTTTGATTATGTTAAATTGAAAAGGTTTTGTATTAAAAAAGCCAATGCAACAAAGATTAGGAGGGAAACAGAAAATTGGGAGAAAATCTTTACAACTAGTGTCTCTGATAAAGGCCTCATCGTTAAAATATACAGGGAACTGAACCAAATTTATAGGAACAAAAGTCATTCCCCAATTGAGAAATGGTCAAAGGATATGAACAGGCAGTTTTCAGAGGAAGAAATTAAAGATATATATAGGTATATGAAAAAATGCTCTACATCACTATTGATTAGAGAAATGCAAATCAAAACAACTCTGAGGTACCACATCTTTCCTGTCAGATCGGCTAACATGACAAAACAGGAAAATGATAAATGCTGGAGAGGATATGGGAAAATTGGAACACTAATGCATTGTTGGTGGAGTTGTGAACTGATCTAGCTATTCTGGAGAGCAATTTGCAACTATGCCCAAAGGGCTATAAAAAATGTGCATACCCTTTGAGCCAGCAATACCACTTCTAGGGCTGTATCCCAAAGAGATCACACAAGTGGGAAAAGGACCCACATATACAAAAATATTTGTAGCGGCTCTTTTTGTGGTAGCAAAAAAATGGAAATCAAAGGGATGCCCATCCATTGGGGAATGGCTAAACAAGTTGTAGTATATGAATGTAATGGAATACTACTGTGCTATAAGAAATGGGGAAGATATGGACTTCGTAATAACCTGGAAAAACCTACATGATCTGATGCTGAATGAGGGGAGCAGAACCAGGAGAACATTGTACACAACCAGATATGTTGATTCTGTGATTACTAACTTCGATAGACTTGACTATATTCTTGGCAATACAAGGTTCAACGACAACTCCAAAGGACTCATGATGGAAAGATCTATCTACATATAGAGAAACTATATGTAAATACTATGGTGTCTGAATGAAGATTGAGGCAAACTATTTGCTCTCCATTTTTTTCCTCTTTTTTTGGTTTTGTTTCTACTTTCTTATGATTCATTCCATTGGTCATAATTCTTCTTTACAACATGACTATTGTGTAAATAAGTTTAATACAAAGGCATATGTAGAAGATATATCAGATTCCATGCCACCTTGGGGGGCAGGAGAAGACAATCTGGAACTCAAAAAACATGCAGAACTGAGCGTTATAAACTAAAAATAAAAACTCTTAATTTAAAAAAATAAAGATGACTCCAGATGGGTCACTAGGACAGATTACTATCTCCCAGCAGAAAGGTCAGTCATTCCCTGACAGACCATGGGCCTTTTAACATCTTCTATCCTTCTTACTTCCTGGTCCTCAAAGAACTAGGAGGTCAATAATATGAGAAATGGTTCTTGTCCTCCCCTTCTAAATAATAACCTATTTTTCTTCTTTAAAACAAAATAACTTGAACTTCTAAATTAAATCCTAATTTTTGGAGCCCACTTCTGCTATACGCCTCAATGTTCATCCTGCTCTCAAGTGATGTGGCCTTTCCCATGTTAAGGCTGACCTCTCCCACTTCTGCTCTTGGTTTGTGTCTACCCCTTACTTCTTTTGGTGACTTAAGGTAGTTTTGAAGAAATCCAGCGGCCCCCGTGAGACTTCTTTTGCCCAAGCATCTTATTCTTCACTTCCATTCTTGCATCTTCATTTTTCCCCTGCTTCCTTCCCATTTGTCCCATCTCTCAAAAACTATTATCCTCTGCATCTCTTTTGCCTCAATGTAAGTTAGAACAAAGACTCATTCAATGACTTCTAGTAAGTCAATAACTCTCGAAAAAGTGGCTACTGTGTTTTGCATTGTACTAAGCTTTTTATCTCAGCTGATCCTCCCAACCCTAATGATACCCATTTAACAGTTGAGGAGACTGAGGCAGAGATTAAGTGACTTAGTCACCATTATACAGCTTGTAGATGTCTAAGACCAGATTTGAATCTGGGTCTTCCTGACTCCAGGCCGAGCACTATCCACTATGCCACCTAGTTTAAGTGCACTACAGTTATGCTTTTTTGAGTTTCCAATGGCCAGAGACCATTCACTGTCTTTTCCTGAGTCTTATTTTCCTTATTTTCCTCAGCTTATCTTGCATTTAACTGATTGTCATCAGCTCAGTTAGGGTTCTTCCCCTTGACTTTCACGTCCACTTCATTGTCTCCTTTTCTGCCCTTCTCTTATGTTTTCATTAGTCCTTTGGTCTCTTCTAACTCCTTAAGTAGGAGTATCCATTCCCAAGTTTGTGCTCATCCTTCTCTCAATACTCCCTCTGTTCCTATTCAAATGGTTCCCAAACCTCTGCCTGTGCTCCCAACTTCTCAAATTCCTTATTGAGTACCTTCCCCATGTGTGCACCTAGATCATCTCTGGTCATTTCAAACTCTATGCATCCTCAAATGAATTCAAAGCCTTTCCACTTTCTTAACATCCTGGTAATTTTGACACTACCATCACCCCAGACATTTAGGATCAAATCCTAGGGTTCTTGCTATTCTTTTACTCCTACTTCTAAGTCACTATACAGTGCTGCCAGTTAGGTTATCTTAGCCATTTCCCTGCTTCCAACTTATGTTCAAGCTTTATGTGAATTTAAGAAACATGATAGATAGATGCTGACATAGGAATAAAAACCTTTGGAATGTAAAGGAGACTTACCAAAGTGCCCTCGGAATCAGGAAAGGAATGAAGATAAGGACTTCCCAGGCCATCCATATGATACCTTCCACCAGCTGGGAGCTCATTTGTGACCTTTCAAGAGGCTCATCTACTCTCCCTATAATATAAGTGATATAGGTGAAGGAAATGGTTTAAGAATAGAAACTCTCTAGTTAGGGCCCCTGAATTCTATGTTAGACCAATCTCCAAAAGCTCTTCAGCTTCTTCCCTTTCTATAGGCTTTACCAGCAAAGCAAAAAATCTAAACAGCATCTAGGACATATGGGTCCAAGAACTGGGTAGCCTCCCTCACAGAAAGAGTTAAGTATTAGGGACATCTTCCACTTTGTTCATACTTGTTCATGTCATAGACATGGAAACAGCCATCAACCCATCAATACATGGTGTGGGGGTCTTTGTTTACCTTGATCACATCCTTGTTAATAACTGAGGATACAGCTGTATCCTCAATTGCTCTGATATTGTGCTATCAAGAAGCAGGCACCTTCTAAAAACCTGAATGGAAAATAGTTTGTTAGGAGAACCCTCCTTCCAACGTACCTCCTGAGAACACAGGGATATTCACCAATGTATTGCAGCTTCAAAGGGTAGCATATCATGAAATAGAGCACACTTATTTTGATTTGATAACGTGGACCCCAAGGACAAGAGCTCTGTTCATTTAGAGGGACGATATTCCTTTCAAAACTCATTTCTTCTAGAAAAACTTACAGTGAGGACAAACATCCTTCTAAAGCCATTTTATCATCTTTGGGGAGGTACAGTTTATAAGAGAGATCCTTTGAAAGCTGAATAAAGCATTCTGCACCAATATACATGGTGGGAGGTAAAAGAGAGGGGTGACATCAGCGATTTTGGTCTGAGAGTAAATGTTAGCTGTGTTTGGTGGTTCTTTAAGGAAGGGGTGATGATTTCCCACATACTACCTGGGGCCCTTTTCAGTCAGTCTCAGCCAAATGGCTAATTAGTCATCCAGACCAGGTTAACTGAATTCTGTCTTCCTTGATCTCTTGGGCCCTGAAGTAACTGAGGCTAGTGGTCATGGGAAGCAAGTAGGTGTTTTTCACAGTGATTTATAGAGGGAAATAAGGCTTAGAGATGACATTTAGAGGGTAGGGAGATCAAGCTAACTGCTCCAATAATTTCAAGGTTATATATCCACCTTCTGGAAAGTATCACTTGCCAGCTTGTGTTTTCTACACAAGGTGATCTTTCATGTGATGAAGGAGCTTTAAAAAATGGTCCTCTACAGTGAAGTCTTAATAGAAGAGAGATTGAGAGGGGTATTACACAAATGAAGGGGAAATTAGTTCTCAGCTGTTCAAAAACAAGATATTACTTCTATGCATCGTGAGCCAAGAGTCCATGTTAAGAATACGGTTACTTTAAAATGTCCAGAGCTGCAAAGCTATGAATAGGAATTTTTATGTGGACCAACCCACAGGTATTCCCTACCCCCTACAAAAAAAGTTAGTACCATTTGGCCAAAGGTTTCTTCCACCTCTTCAGTCTTCAAGAGAACCAGTGTGAGAGCTCAATTCTTTGTGGCAATAAGGTATAAGCAGCCATACCTTGGAATACTGGGGCAGCTAAGGGACACAGTAGATCGAGCACCAGACTTGGAGTCAGGAAGATTCATCTTCCTGAGTTCAAATCTGGCCTCAGATGCTTACTAGCTGTGTGACCCCGGGCAAGTTATTTAACCTGTTTGCCTCTATCTGTATAAAGAGCTGGAGAGGGAAATGGCACACCACTCCAGTATCTTTGCCAAGAAAACCCCAAGTGGGGTCACAAAGAGTCAGACAACTGAAAACAACTGAATAAAAATACCTTGAAATATGTATGCATCAAATTATTAAGGAAAATTACCTTGAAACTCTAGAACAAGAAGATAAAGTAGAAGTTGAAAGAATCCATCAATCACCTAAAAGAGATCCTAGGAAGAAAACTTACAGGAATATCAGAGCCAAGTTTCAAAATTTCCCAGCTTAAAAAGAAAATATTTCAAGCATAAGAAAAAAATTAAATTCTACAGAAAAAGAGTTCATAATACCTACAAGCTTCTATGCTATATTTCCCAAAAAAGTTGAGTATAATCCTGAATTTTTTTTAAATGGACATTTGATTAACTGAAAAACTTTTAGGCATTTGTAACAAAGACGAGAACTCAATGGAAAATTGGATATAAAAGATTCAGAAGAAATACAAGGAAATCATTAAAGACTAATTATAACACTGATAAAGGTTAAACTGTTTACTCATGATACGGGAAATGTTATCAGTATTCTTAAAATTGTTATCATTACTAAGGTAATTAGAAAAAAATTTGTGACTTAGTTGTGTATAATGGGGTGATTCTAAAAAAACAAAATTGGGTAGGAAAAGGTAAAGAGGAGCAATTACCTCATAAAATGGGGTGTGAAAGGAAGAACTAATGCAGAAGAAACAGGTAGGGATTAGGGGGCTAATAATGTTGGAACCTTACTGTCATCTGGGTTAAAGAAGAAACAAAGTGTACCTCTGAAAATATTTAGAAGTCTTCTGAACTTCTAGAGAGGTGAGAAAACTGGGAGATAGGGGAGGGGAGGGACGTTGAAAAGGGGAGTCAGGACAGGGGCGACAAGGGAGAGAATTTTAGAAGGTTGGGTAAAATAAGGAATAAGAGGGTAAGGGAAAAGATAAGCTAACTGGGATAGGGTAAAAAGAGAGGCTGAGAAGAAAAACAGTGAGTAAAAATAAGAGGGAGTCCAAGGCAAAATATGGACTTTCAATAAAATAGAGGATTTTCAAACTTTCTCAGTGAAAAGACAGGTCGGGGGGGGGGGGGAGAAAAATTTTACATGATAGTTTTGTTACATTTGAAAGGAACAGCAAGTTACGCATAGATTTTCAGTTTCACATACTATTGTCTTTTTTATTGTACTATGTTATGGAAATGCTTGCTTTAGTCCATAAATTAAAAATAGAAATTTTTAAAAGAAATATATATGTATCAACATGTAGTCTGGCAATCTTTTTTTAAAAATTTTTAAAAAATAATTTAAGTATTTCTGGTTGCTCTATTGACATCCACATAAAGTCAAAAGGAACTCCAGGAATGATGCCAGATCATATGAGGGCAAGGACACCAATCACCCTGGATAGGCAGAGAAGTATATCGGCCAAAGGAAGCATTGGTTCTATTAGTTTTACAATTAATGAAATAAACCTGATTTTTTTCCCTCCCGAATAACCCTGTAATATTTTTTGTTTAAGTATAAGAGACTCAGCCAGGTGCTGCTCTGTGGCCCTCCTCCTTGCCTAGGGTGATCCCAGATTCCACGGTGCCTAAAAGCCTGTGTCAGTCTGAGCCCAAATACAACTCACTGTGCTCATTTCTGATCAGCCAGTGAAATCCGGAACTCTCTGTCCCAAGGTTATCACTGAGGACAGGAAGCACTATTCCCTCCAAAAGTGAGACTCAGCTGGAAGGCGAAGTGATAGACACGGCTAACAAGCAGTTGAACCCAAAATGGAGCCCTCATTTTAAGGCCAGGACTTTTACACCCTGACTTCGTTGGGTCAAATCGTACCCATGTCAGCACTCACAGAAGTCATCAACTTCAGAGAAAGAGAACCTGAGGAGGTCAGGGAATGGACAAGTGAAAAATCTCCCTTTGTTCCTTCTCGCCCACTTCACCACCCCAAACATGGTCAGGGAATCCACTGGGGATAGCCACAAACATTCAGATAGAGCGGTGACTGTCAGATTTTTCTTGGAAAGATTTAAAAGCATCAAGTATTGTGCTTTGAAAGGCTGCCATCTCACAGGACAAGTTCATCTAGGGCACGGACTGGAGATAAATTACATTCCTGCTTTCAAGTTGCCAGTGATGAGGGACAAAGAAAAAAGGCCCTATGTCAGATAAGAGGGCCTGGGAGCAGATGGAAGAAAGCAACCAGTACCCTAACCACCCCTATGAACATTGCAACTCACTCCCAGGCTCTGAGATGACACAGACGCATACTGGCCACTTCAATGTGGACCCAGAACAACAGACAATGGCAAAGAATATATAGCAAGTAGAAGGAAGGAAGACAGGCTGACCTAAATTGGCAAGTCTTTCTGGAATCAGCCTTGCTGTTAGGTCTCCCAATGCAGTAATGGGGACTTAAGGCAAAGAATGGAGAGTGAACCCCAAGCAACGTGGGTTGCTTTGGAAAGAGATGCTTCCTCTTGCCCACTGAGTTTGTCCTCTTTGAGGATAAAGGACAAACAACAACAATAAGCCTGCCTACTGGTCAGACATGTTGTAGAAGGATGTTTTCGTCCACTTAGGGCTTGGACTGAATTGCAGTCAGGGTTCCTTCCAGCTCTGATTGTCACACCAAATTATCTTGGTCCTGTTCTGCAACTTAACCCTCTAGTGCCCTGGGAAGTCTTCTAAGTGACTTTTAGTCATACCAGCAACGTGTGTCTAAGGCATGACTGAACTTGGCTCTCTCTCCTCTATGACAATGGGTTTTAACATAAGATCCATGATTTTTTAAATCTTATTTTTGTTTTAAAAGGAAACAATTCCATTGTAATATATGTATTTTGAGAATTCGAAAACATTCTGAAAAGGGGTACATGACAAAAGAACCCCATCCTGCTACTCCACATTGCTCTCCTCCATTTTACACAGATTAGCTAACATAAACTCTGTTAAGCTACATTTAAGCACCTCTGTATGCTTAAGACTAGAAGAAAATAAAAAATTTAGGTAAGACTCAGTCCCTGAACTCATGGGATTTAACAAGTCTTTCGTTCCAAGTTTAGCTCAAACTCTCACATGAGGCTTTCCTTGCCTCTTGTAATATTTTTTTGCTCCCCCCTCCTCTCCCTAACATTGGATCAAATCGATATAATCTGATAGAAAAGACAGCTCTGGCCCTCAAAGAATTCACCTTCTTCCTTTTCTTTCTTTTGTACCTCCCGCTCAGGGCCTGGCACATTGTAGGGGCTCAGTAAGTGACTTACCACTTTGCCTGTTACTCTACTCTTAAATAATCTATATTATCCTTAAGTGCATTAAGGAAGTACAAACAGAAATTCCATAGGGATAAGTTCATGACCAACCCTAATGTAGGAAGTAAGTCTTCCTAGAAAAAGCAGCACTTGAGATAGATTAAGGTGATGGGCCGAATGGAATGTCCCTAGAATTTAAGATAACACCCATGTGAAATGTCCAGGGCCATGGAAGAGTCCTATTTAGGGCCAGAAAGGACCTTAGGGACAATCTAGTTCAACTCTTCATTTTATGGGAGAAACTGAGGCTGAACAGGGATGTGACTCCCCAAGGCCACAAAGGTATCAGGATTTGAACCTAGGTCCTCTAACTCCAAATGTCAGGTTTCCCAAGGTATCCCATCACCTCTAGCTAGTAAACGGCAGGCAGTCTTCCAATTCCAGTTCTTCAGACTCCAAATGCAGCCACCTTCAAAAACTCCAGGGTTGCCGTTCACTCATTTCTAGGACCACAGAACAAACACTTTCCTTCCTTCACAATTTATCCCCGTTCTCTTTCTCAGGGTCCATTCTCCTGGCAGAGAAAGTGGAATCTTTTCCTTCTCTCCAGCTGTGCACATCTGGCTTGGTGGAGAAGGATCTGGGGTGTTGGACTCCAATGTCTTACATTAGGAGGTGTAGGAAGCAAGTCAGCACAATGCTGTGACCCCCATCTTGGGCAAGAAGCTCGTCCAACCAACAACTCAGGCACTGAAATTGGACTCGGCTTGCGGCCATCGCTTCCCTGCCTTGATGGGCCCTGTGAGAACAGGATGGGAAACAGGTTCTGAAATTCTAGCCACTCATTTCCTGCCAAGGTGCTACAGAACTTGGAGCTTTTCCTGTGATCTCATTCCAGGGAGCATTCGGACAACTGCATAGATCATATATGAGTCCCCGAAGAGGGTTCCAAGGATGGTGATTACGACATGTCTGTAAGTGTGGCTGACGAGTGCTTTCTGCACCGAGTACACATGGACAGCAACAGCCCTTGGCAAAGCCAACATAGAGCAAGGCTTCGGCGGCTCCTGCCATTCTGTTGGGTACCTTAACTCGAACAGTTATTAAGCTCTTGCTGTGTATAGGGAGAAAGACACAAAGTTTAGCTTAATGCACTCCCTGATCTCACAGACCTTAAAGTCTAGCAAGATGTGTGATCATAATTATTGTTTATTATATGAATGAAAGAGTCTAATCAGTGGTTTGGAGAACAAAGTTGTTCTGATGGGCATAAGGGCAGAAGAGGGAATGTTTTTCTCTTGTCATGAGGACAAGAAACATTTTTTATGGGTCTTTATTTTTCCCTTCCTCTCCAAGCCTGCTCAAGCAAAAAATGCATGACTTTCTCACTAAGGTGAAAATGACTAATCACATACATCTCCATATCTTTCTAGCTCCATCAGAACTAATCATTTCAGTGCAAATTTTGCTCTCATCCAGGCTTTGAAAGGATCCAACTATCAATGCTAGCCAAAAGACTCTGTGTCTCCCAATGCTTACCCACACTCAATCTAGCATCTTTGGTGATTACCGTCCCTGGTAATTTTCTTACATTCTCAAAATACCTAGATTCCAATGGAATTATTTCCTTTTAAAATAAAAATTAATTAAAATTTTAAAAAATCATGAACCTTAGGTTAAAAACCCATTGTCATAGAGGAGAGAAAGCTGAATTCAGTCCTGCCTCAGACATATCCTGGTGGTGTGACTAGAAGTCACTTGGAAGACTTTCCGAGGTACTGGAGGGTCAAGTTTCAGACTAGGGACCAATATGACCTTCCCTGGCCATTCCACCCCTGTTCATTCCCTTGTCTTTTCTATGTAAATGTTGTTTGACCTCTTCCTCAAGGCCTAGAGTGGACCCAAATCTCTAATTGATGACTACATACCTCGAACTCAATACATAAATAAAACAACACTTTTCTTTTTACTCTTTCTGATATCACTGTTCCTGGAGAAGGCACAACCCAGTTAGCTGATAATTAAAGTTTAGAATTAGCTATGGGCACAAGAGAAAAGAGAGATGAGTTAGTTACAAGTTCTCTATAGCATCCAAATTACCAAGTATTTATTAAGGACAAATTATGTGCAAGATATTGTTTAAGCATTGGAGAAACATTCAATTCTTACCTCCAATTCTGGTACAAGCAGATAGCCTTTTCCCAGGTCATATTGCTTCCCCTGTCTACCATTTCCAATCCATTCCCGATTCTGCTCTTCAACAAGCTGGATGCATGATGGTTAGCCACATCACTTTGCTGCTTTTAAACCAGTGTTTCCCTATTGGTCATTACTCTAGACCCACTTCTCCCTATTGTGGGTAGGATTGCCTTCCTTGGCCCTTGTCTCCCCAACACTTGGGTGCTGTCCATGGTGGAAACACAAATAGGACATCTGGTAGTTTTTGACTAATTATGCCTGCCAATTGGTGCATGGAAGATTTGCTAAGAGAACTGGCTGAGATGGCAGGAAGAACTAGGTTCAAATTCTGCCTCAGCTGGCTGTCAGACTCTGGCCAAATGACTTTTTAAAGCTCCAGGCAATGCTCAAAGGCGATGAGACTCAGAATAATAGTCAACATGCATGGTTGAACTAGTTTCCTTTACCAATTAGGTAACATTTGGTTACATTTGGTCCAAAAACCAAAGAATGGAAATTAGGTGCTAAATGCATTTGTTTCTCAGCTGCTAGAGAAGAATGTGGAGTGCTATTCAAGACACAACAGATATGAGTCACACATAGTATTCAAAGTACTCCTGTAAATATTGGTACCTGAGGGCAATGTTCCATTTACCCAGCTTTAGTTACGTTTCTTCAAGTAAGATTACATCCATTTCTCAGGCTTGTTGTGAGGACTGAGAAGTTGACAGAGTTCTAGGGCATCAGTTGTGAAATTACTAATATGCTTGCCGCTCTCCCTCTGCCTTAACATATCTTCTTGGTAGAAGTTGCTATTATGGATATGAGCACTGCATGTGATGTGGCTAAAGACAAGCTTCTTGTTTGTACATAGTATGTGTTTGTGTTTGCCATCACCAGTTGACAGACACTTGACTGTTCAAGCATCATGCCCTTGGTCACTGCTTTGGTATTGGTACTCAGTTGCCTAACCTTCAACCAAAGTAATTGGAACAAGCCAGAGGCATGTCTTTTGAAGCCAAGGCATTCTGCAACTCAGATCCCAGACATCTGGCTATAAGCATAGATCTAGATGACTTTGCAAGCTTGGGTCACACTAGATGTGTCAAGACTCTTGGAAATTCACCATCCCTTGGGAACAGCTAGGTAGCGCAGCGAGTAGAGCACCAGCCCTGGAGTCAGGAGGACCCGAGTTCAAATCCGGCCTCAGACACTTGACACATGTACTAGCTGTGTGACTTTGGGCAAATCACTTAACCCCAATTGCCCTGCCAAAAAAAAGTTCCCCATCCCTTAGCATGCTTTCTCAGTCACCCTGAGATTGAGATGTGGACATATGAACCAGAGGCTATGTGTAAGCTAGTTGTCATGTTCCACTTGGCCAAAGAGGAGGAACTCAAGAAGGGAAAATCAAGAATTTCTTTCCATTGAACTATAATTTCTTAATTTGGGGGTTTTCTCAAAAAATTTGAAAAGAAATGAGATTGAATTAAATATTTTGTTGTTGCTGAAATGAGTCCTCAAAGTGAACTCTGGTAGGTCTAATTCAAATCCACTTATGAATGTCTGTATGAAGTGGCAGGGCATATGGGGAGACATTCTAATAAGGGAATTAACATGCACGTATATAGATTAAGGTTCCTCAAGGACACTGACTGCTGCTTTTGTGTTTATTTCCCCCTTCCTGGCACATAGATGGCCAGTAGAAACTTGTTGTTGTGTTTTCTTTCACACAGGTTGACCCTAGGTCAGCTTTGTGTAGTGACATAGGACAGTTATCTGAGATGGGCAGGTATATATGGGCTACCATAGACTTAGATGGCAGGAGTACCCCCATGGAGATCATACATCCACAGAATGGTTAGATTTCAAAGGCTAAGAGAAATTAGAAAGTCAACTTCAACTTGGAGATCCATAAAGCTCCTTCCTCCCAAGCAAGGCATCATATCTAAGCAGGATCACCATAATTCTCTAAGATATAGATCACTGGAAGGGGGGAAAAGTACCTTTGTTCCTGCTCCATCTAGATTGAAGTGGGAGAGGTCTACATAAGTCATGGTGCTAGTCACCACAGGAATTGAGTCCTGGAAAATACTTACCACCTTTGCTAGTGACTCAACAAGCATTTATCAAACAACTCTATGACAAGATTATTTTCCTCTTAAGTCCTAATTTCACCCTAAAACACAAAGGACTCAGCCAGATTAAAATTGCAAATGACAGAAAGAGAAATATTGTGTGGAAGAAGACAGTGGTAACTGGACACTCTCTTCTATTGCCTTTGACCTTGAAACTTGATAGGGTAGTGAGGCTAGGTGATTTCCAAGGTCCACCCCAGATCAAGTCTATGGCTTTTATGAGCCTGTTATCAATAATGGTGTGCCCAAGAAATGGCACAAGGTATCAAGGGTACCCAGGACAAGAGAAGAAGAGCTAATAAGCTAATGAGAATAAGGATAACAAAAACTCAGGGTAACAGACCACATTCCTTACTAGTACAGCATTTTCCTAAACTCTAAAGACTTATCTTTAATTATAACTTTTTTTAAATTATCAAACATTTATTTCCATCTTCCTTTCATCCCTTTCCATTGAAAAATTAAAACCCTTAAAACAAATATGTATTATAATATACACATTATAATATATAATATATATAGTAAAGCTTTGTCTCTAAGTCCCCCATAAAGTATTCATGCCAAGCCACCAACAAAAATGACCCAGCAGAAGACATTGCTAGGTTAAAATCCACATTACTGGAGGTCTTCCACTTACATGTGAGATGTAATCATGTTCCAAGGCCTGCACTACAAGAAAAGTCAATTGCCTAAGCATAGACTGGTGAATCCAGGCAAAAGTTCATGTTAAAAAGACCAAAGAGCCCCACTGGAAGGTGGCAAGCTCCATTAGTTGTGGTGGTTCTCATAAGAAGTCATGTGATCTGAAGCTACACTAACAGAAACGCAGGTTCAGAATGAGAGCAGATGGGGCAGCATGTCTGGAGAATTATGTTCAGTTGTCTCCACTCCAAAATGGTGGCCCAAGTCAGATGCTGGTTTCAACAGACTGCTGTTTTCCTTGATAAAGAGCTAGGCTTTACTGGAATTGTCAAAAACAAGATTGGAAAAGAAATAAGAATATCCAGGTATTTTCCTATGACACTCAGAAATGGTCTTAAATGGACATAGAAATGAAACAACTACCTTAGTGTTATTCTCTTCTGCCCCTAAATGACACCCGGGGCAGCTAGGTGGCACAGTAGATACAGTGCCAGTCTCGGGGTCAAGAAACTTGAGTTCAAATCCACTACTTACTAAAGGAGCAAGTCATTTATTATTCCTACTTTACAATTGAGGAAACTGAGGCAAACGAAGGTTAACACAGCCCCTATTTTTCAGGGTTATCGTGAAAATCAAATGAGATCATTGTAAAGTGCTTATTATCACAGTGTCTAGCACATAGTAGGTACTCAATAAATGTTTATGTTCTTTCTTCCCTTTCCTGTATCCCCACCATCAATGTTTGAACCAGGCTTTAAATGGGAATAGATGACTGTTCCCATTTTTGGGGTAGCAAGCTAGCACTGGCTAGCAATGTCTCACTGACAAGTCCAAGGAAAAGAATTATTTTCTCATCAATTCATGCCTCAAGACCAGGCGGGCTACAGCGCTTCTGTGCTGGACAGAGGCACTATTTGAGTGCTGCTATTTTCTGAATGGCTCTTTTGCAGAGGGGCTAGAGATGATCCCAAATCACAGGGCCCACCACAGGATACTCAAGAAAAAATTAATAGAAAACTTGGTAATATCAGGCCAATTTGTTTCTACTCAATACTTTAAGTCAAATACCCGACATCAGGTCTATGGTATTGATCAAAAGGAATGGTATTTCCTATTAATGAACAAGTCAACATCAATATTTAGGCTACATCCAGGCAGAGATAACAGGTAAGATGCACATATGGATTCAAAGCTGTTTCTCTGCCTATTGAAGGGATTCCCTCCTGCCCCCCTTATTTTTTCTGCTAATTTTCACAGCTAAAGCAATAACTCACTGATAGCTGCTAAAAACTAAAAGCTTCGCCAGGTACAGAACATGAGAAACAATTAGACCCATGAAAAACAGATCAGTTGCCTGAGTGCACCATCTTACTGGAAGCATCCCAGCAAAGAAGAGGAATCAATTCATCAAGCATACTGTAGATAACACTCTGGACAAACCCTAGCAATGGTCTAAATAAACAGGAAAACCATTTTGAATCATACTGAAAACATCATTATGCTGCCATGCCACTTGGCTAATACCACTATTAGGCAAATGGCCCAAAGAGGCTATATTTTGAGTATAGCAGAAACTCACAAGTACAAAAATAGCAAAAGCAACACTTTTTCTAATAGCCAAGAATACCAGGGGACGTAGGTGTCCGTTAATTGGGAAGTGGATGAATATTGCTATGAGAGATGATTAAATAATCCAAGGCCATTTGGAAGGGCAGGCTACATCACAGAAGGGATATAGAAGGCAAGGGAGAAAGAGTGGCACAGAAAACAGGAGCTTAAAGGCGTGAGCCTAGAAAGTGCACCCCAAATTTAGGTTAACAAGTAGCATTCTCTGGTTAAAGTATAGAGTGTTAGATACAAGGTACGTTTTGGAAAGGAGAAGATAACGATGTGGTAGATGGCTCCAAACACTAGACAGAGGACTTCAATTATCACTGGATGAGCATTAGGAAACCATGGAAGGATCTCAGTGACAAGCTACTAAATATGGGTGGCATCTTTTAAATCTAGCCATCCATAATGCCATATCTCTCCTAATGTTACCTAGGGTGAATCCATGGGGTCCTACTTTGAAATGAGCCACCTAATAACACTGTTTAAACCAGTTCTGCTTCTCGGATGGCATGTTCTCCTCAAGGACCAAAAGCAAATGAGAGAATATTAGACTACCTCAGGATTTCACTCACATGCTGCTCTCTTCTGGAGCACAATCTCTTCTCTTCCTCCCCTTTTGAATACCAGAAAGTTTTTAAAAAGAAAAAAAAAGTCCTAATCATAAATCCTAAAGGGATTCCTCCCCTCTCAGTCACACCAGAGTTAAGGCCAAAAGGAGTCAACTTTATGCCAAAACACAAATAAATTAACACAAGTAGATCTGTTTCTCCTAGAATTTATTTGTTGGGTTTTATTTCTAGGTCTCCCTCCCCTTCCACTGAGATCTTAAGCAGGGTGACTTTGGGGCCAGCACATAGGCTCTGATGTGGTCAGGCAGCTTGATTTCTGAGAAGTGTGCTTCTCTTCAAGGCTCAGGTGGCTCTTTGATCCATTCCCTAGGCAGTAATGAAACCCAAGGCATCAATGTTAGACCTCCCAACAACTGGATACTAAGGTCTCACCCATGGAGAAGAATGTGCCTGAAGTCGGCAGCTATGGATGAAAGTTACAAAATAAATAAATAGGTTTGAAGAAAGACCCTGATTCAGTGATTGAGAATTTGGAAGGGGGTGGATAAAAGATAGTGTTCCTTGGTAATCTTCCTTGTGACAAAGGGGAGTAAACAACAGCGATAAAATGCAGCAGAGGGAATCCAATTACACTTGGACTTTCTAGCAGGAAAGTTCACCATCACGGTTCATGGCAAGTGGAGGGGTGTGGGTCTTGGAGTCCAGAGCAAGACCCTCGATTTCTGAGCTTTGACTTTTTCTCTCTAAAATGAAGGTAAATAATGGCACTACCTCATGGGGCTGTGGGGGGCAAAGAGCTATGTCGATCAGTGTTATAAGTGAGTACCATCAATGTCTGTCTTGGAACATTCCTCGATCTTTCAGAATGTACTTATGGGTCCTTGTCTTGTTGAAGTCATTCACAGACTCCAAATTAAGAACCCCTGTATTAGACCATAACTCAAGGATGACAAATTAGTCTGTTCTTTATGATGCTGCAGAGTGGCATCATCCCAAACACGCTAGACATCAAGTCAGGGAAGAGCTGAGTTTGAATCCCACCTTTCAAATTTGTTTTCTTCTGTGCCCTGGACAAAATTACTTTACTCTTGAGTAGTCTTTGATCTCATCTATAAAATGATGATGGGGAAGGGTAAAAAAAAGGCATGGTATAGAAGTACAATGTAATATTTGTACACTAAGATGATGAATGAGAAATTCGGAAAAGCACAGAAAGAATGTTATCAACTTAAAATAAACAGAATCAGGAGAATATTCACAGTAACCATTAGCTGGCTATCGTGAAAGTGAGACAACTGAATTTTAAGTCAAATTAATGACCAACCTTGGCCCTAGAGAAAATGGGTCACCTTCCATTTCTTGCTGGGGGATTAGAGGAGACAGGTGTCGTTGCTCTGTGTCACTGGTTTTGTCCATTTTCCTTTATTACAAAGGTCACTAGGCATGGTAGAAAGAGGCAACGGTAATAAAGGATCATTGTAATAATAGCCAGTTTCTTTATAGCACATCAAAGTTTACGAAGTACTCTACGCGTCCTCATTTTGTCTTGGGAGCAAGCATCAAGGTAAGTGATATCTTTATTCTGCAAATGAGGAAACTGATGGAGACAGATTAAGTTACTTGCCCAAGGTCACTCAAGCTAGTAAGTATCTGCGCATAGATGAAATGCTGGACCTGGGGTCGGGAAGTCTTGAGCTCAAATCTAGCCTCAATCATCTACCTGCTTTTGCTGGTTCATAAGAGACATCAACACACCTTTGATGAACAAAACTTAAAAATGTAAAATAAAGTACAATGGAAAAAAAAGATCATCACTAGGGTAGGACAACTGAGCCTTTGCCTCTGGTACTAATACCTCTAACTCTTTCAGCAGCATGTAAGTCACTGAACTTAGCATCTAATTAAGAAGAATCATTAATTAAAACAGAAAGCGATCAGATGCTACAATGGACTCATTCATATTCTTTCCCCTGGAAGTCTAGTGATGCAGTCCCACCCTTCCTAGGCAGTACCCTAGAAACACTGCCCATACAGGGCCTTGTGCCAACATCTCTGCACCTTCTCCTCTCAAGCTCTACCCCTCCGCCTGCCAAAAATATTTAGGTTTTTTTTTAAGTTGGTGTAAGGAAATGTTTTATATAGCTTGCCTAGGGCTCCTAGGTTGCAAGGTACAATTCTAAAGATGAGGCCAATGGTACATACAAAGTTCTGAGAGTCATTTGACAGCATATAAATTGCTTTATAAGCCTTCTAAAGCAGGATCTATGTAAATGGTAGCTATTACATATTCCTCCCCTTATCCATACACTTTTAATGGCCCCAAAGTGAAAGGCCTGTTGACTGACTCTCAAGGACTTTAAGAGCTGATCCTGTTGGCCCTCCTGAGTAGATGAGTTGTTTTACCCCCTAGAAACATGGCATAAAGTCACTGTTTTCTCTGCACGTATCATGGTTCTTTCTCCTTCACTATATAAGTTCCTTGAGACTTGGGGTTTGGGCACAGCTTCACCAGTCTAAATAATCAGCAAGGGATAAACATGATCTGTGATTGTTATTTGAGAGCAAGAAAATGATATTCTGAAGGCAGTTCCACCTAATGTATGAATGGACCGTTAGCCAATTTTCACACCTCAGCACCTTGGTTAGATTACATAAGTCTCTAAAAGGTAAAAGTATATTAAACATTATTAATGATTAATTACACTTCAGCTTTCAAGTGTGACATCAAAAGGGTCTTTAAAAGAAGTAGGTTTCACTCCCTCCAGACATATTGACAGAACTTTCCAATTATTAAAACATAATGCCCTCAAGCTAATACAGTTAAAGCCAAACTTCCACCTAGGGCTAAATTCCTTTCCGGCAGCTTCATCAATAAGTCACCATGTCATGGGGTGTTTCTGTGATGGGATATGAAATACCAGGCATGACATTTTTGGCTGACATATTCTAAACTCCTACTGACAAATGGATGGAACTGGCCCTTGCCAACCTAATACCTACACAAAGCAATTCCCAAATGGGAGTCATGAGATTTCCTGCTACACTGAAAACCTGCCTTATAATATTAGAAATATAACATTTTATAGTTGGGAGGGTCCTTGGAATAATAAGTGCCAGAGCTGGGAAGGACTTTATAGCTTACAATGTTGGCACTAGATGAGGTATTAACACCAGTGTTCAAACAGGGAACACACATTATTAGAATGTGGGCTATAAAATGTTGAAGATCAGAGGAAACTTCACATATCAGTTTGGAGGAACCATTCCAATTTTGGACACCTCTAATTGTTAAGGAATTCTTACACGAAGCCTAAAAATGGCTCCAGTCCAAATTTCTCCAATTGCTCCTACATTTGTTTAATGGGGTCAAGAGGAAACAGTCCTCCCCCCACATGAGAATTCTTCAAATCTCTGAAGAAGATGGCCATTGTGTCTCTTCCCCACCTATCCTAAAGCATTCTCTTCTGTAGGATGAGCATTCCCTAGTCCCTAAAATTATTCATGTATAGTATATGGTCTGATCTTCTTACCGTATTCTAGAGAGCTCTAACACTTCTAGAAGTAGCGTCAAAGCTAAGGTAGTGTCCAACAAGCTTCTCACTTCCTTATTTCAGGATAGCAAGCCTTTTAAATTTTTTTGGAGGTGGGTGGGGCATGTCACAGTGGTGCCTAATGTTTATAAGTCCTCTGATACCCCCAATTCTCTACTTGGCCCCAAATCTGTTCTGTAATTACACCTCCATCATCCTGATTTTGGGTTTTCTAAATACAGAATTTTCAGTCTCATCATTCATTATAGATTATTGATTCTGCCTGTCACGCCCCTCCCAGTTGTTGTCTTCAAATGAAATTCTGGTGGGCCAGCCTCTGCTTTTTCAGAGGGAGAAACTGAAGCCTGGAGAGAGGAAGAAAAACTCCTTGCCTAAGGTCACAGATGAAATTAGTTTGAAATGTGATAATCAGATTAGATCACTAGTTCCTTGCATATAGGTACTACATCACCTCTTTTTACACCCTCAGTGCCTGGCACAGTACCCGGCACATAGCAAGGGATTAATAAATGGTTACTGACCAAATAACCAGTGTCTCAGACAAAATCTGTGACAAAATCCATCAAATTCCACCTTTATCTGGAGATGACCCATCTTTCAGTCTAACCCCAATGAGCGGCTAGCCAACATTTACTTGGAGATGATTATCACTGGGAGTTGGAAGAGAGGTACACTACCTCCCAAGGCAGTCCATTCCACTTCTCCCCATTACTCTTGTTGAAAAATATTAAGGCCACATAATGGTGTGATGAATAGCCTGTGGGACCTTGATTCAGGAAGATATGAATTTGAATTCTGCATCAGATTGAGTCTCAGTTTTAATATGACTGATAGGTTATTAAAAACAATACTATGCAAAAATTGTACAATAAAAATCATAAGGCTTGTTGGGGGAAATAGAGTTAGGGGCATAAAACTCAAGAACTTTAGTGACACACAAAAAAGATAGGAATCTAATAAAAGTAGCAGCACGGTTTTATACATATTAAATGGCTTAAATGTATAAATCCTACAATAAATATTGGTTATGTCAGCAGCCTTGGACACCCAATTGGCCTTGAGATTCTGGGCCCCAGACTAGCAGTCGATGGCTATGGAGAGAGAGCAGATCCTCAGAGGGTCACAACTCCAGGTAGCCTGGGGGTGGGAGAAGGGGCATTGTTGGGGACTGCCTACAGTGTCTACCACCCCAGGAGACACACAACAAATATGGTGCTTTATCTTGACAGAGACCTGATGTTTTCTTGTGGAAGTGGATATCAGAGGGGACCCAGCTTGAGACTTTTGTCAAATGTTTTATCTAACCTTGCAGGATAATACACAAGATTAACTGAGGTGGCTGGTAGATGTTTGTGGTATGTGCATTCTACTTGAGATTCAATTGAGTGTAATCTACTTCTCAATGAAATCTCATTTAAACAAATACCGATCTTATCCTCAAATCTTTCCTTAATACATCAATGAAACAAATCGACATTTTCAGAAAAAGTATGCTAACAGGACTCTTATTTCCTAGTTGCTCCAAATCTCCAAATCTGTTTTCATTCATCCTATCAGGCCCCAATTTCTTATTTACATTAAAATATTAAACAACCTACAATAACTTCAACTGATTCCTCCTAAGGGCAACTGACTTCATCATGATGATACAACTAATTCATAAACATTCAATTAAGCACTTTACTTTGTGGCATTCCCTAGATACAACCAGAGTAGTGCCATCATATGTACCAGTGAGGAGACTGGAGAAAGACAGGGTAGACTAGGGGAGAGAACATTAGACTGGGCATCTGAGCACCAGGCTCTGAATCCCAGCCCAACCACCTATCAACTGCCTGACTTTGGTTAAGTAATTTCCCTTCCATAGGCCCAAGTTTCTTGCCTTGTAAAAGTATTCTCACCTATAAAAAGTAATGGGCATTAATCAGAGGGTTTAAACTTCCTTGCAGGGCAGGCAGTATTCTCCCCATGACTAGTCATAGCGATCCAGAGAATATAAAACAGAAAAAACAAACCCTCATCTGGCCTGGAATTTTCTACTCTCCACCTATTTTATTTTAATCTTCTTGTACTCCATATAAGTCTCCCCAGGAAGTTATCTGGGGGCCTCTTCTGAAACCTTTTTCTCTCATAGTAGCTATCTCCAAGGGGCCTCTTCAGTTCTTCAGTTTCTAACCACAGCACCTCATTTCTCAATAGATTTGCTCTTTTTTCCTTCCCTCACTGCTACCAGTTGCATTCTCAGGGGTCTGCCTTCCATTCAGCAGCTTCCTTTGGCTCTCCAGCAGACAGATATTATCTGAAGCTCCCAGCCACAGCTAATTAAAAAGGGCCAGGGAAGGACAAGTTCCTCATTCATTAAGGGAAATGGTGAAAGAAGTGTTTGGGGGTACAGTGTCAGGGAAGACTAGGCCCACTTTCTGAATTGCATCTGTATGCTCACTTCAGCAAGATGACAAAGTTAGATGGTGGTGAGGATTCCACATGGAAATGCCAGCTTCCTCCTCTGTTGGTCCACTGGGGCTACCTTACATAGGAGCCGGGGAGGAGACTAAACAAGTCTCTTGTGTACATGGCCACAAGCTTCTGCTGCTCCCAAGCAGTGACTCAGATCATTCTTTCTAGAAATGGGAGACACCTTCTGAATGCCTGAATTCTTTCTCTTTCACCATGTACATGATTGAGATGGAGGAACAAACAAAATCTCAAACCAAAAGCCAGGAGTCCTCAGCATTTGCCAAAGCTTATACTTTACTTTCTATGTTAAACCAAGAATCTGATGAAGAGAGACTTTCCTGAGTGTCACCAAATGAGAGGTAGGTGGGACTTCAGGTGTATCCAGTCCAACCTTCATATGAATCCTTTATTATACATGAGAATTTGTCATCCAATTTCTCCTTGAGGACCTCTGGCGAATGAGAACCCACTACTTCCCAAGGCAACCCATCATGCTTGGGGTTACCAATATTGGTTAGCATTTAGCCCAAGAAAAAAATTAAGATTTGCCTCTTTGCTGCGTCTACCCATTGCTGCAAGATCTGCTGGCGGGGGCAGGGCGGGGGAAGGGGGGCACCCAGGGTGGTCAAGGAAAGAAGGTTCAGTTCTTCTTAGAAACAGGGTGGCTGTTTCTAATTGACTGTTAATTGAGTCTTCTATTCCTAAGGGTAAACACCCCCCCCAATTCCTTCAAATCGCCCTCTTCTGGCATGTACTTGAGCCCCTTCATTGTGGTTGCACAGTACATTCAGTCTCAAAGACCTTTAAAGACTGTAATGCTCAGAGCCATGCCCAACACTTGGTATGTGGTCAACCAGAGCTGTTACCCTGAGAAGTCATGCCTCTGTTAATGTGGCCCAAGATCACATGCCTCCTTCTGGCTGCTCCAGCACAGTGGTGACTCATGCTGTCAATGCTTCTCTGCCCGGCTATGGGGAGTGAACACATCCCATGAAGGTCAGATGGAATCAGACACTATAGAAGGGATTCATGATTCAGCCAGGGACACCCTAGTGATGTCTGCTCAAGTTCCTTCCCCTCCCTGGGCCTCAGTTTCCTGGTCTGAGAGTAAAGAGGCTAATTCAGAGAGAAGTGATCTGAAACCAAGTCACATTCCTTGTCTCTTCATTGACCTTGGGCCATTGTGTTCATTCATAAGCATCATTTCAGCGATCCAAAGCTATCTTGTACAAGGCCTAGCTACAGCCTTCCTGACAAATGGTCAAGCATGTGGCGATGGTCAATGATCAGAAACTCTCTACTTGTTGGCAGTTCATTCCCTTACTGTATAGCTGCAATTTTTTCTTTTTCTTCTCTGTGTGGAGTCTAAAGGTAATAAAGTCCCTTTGTTTTGAGGCAGTTAAGTAATGCAATAGAGAGACCCTTGGGCCTGGAATCAGGAAGACCCTAGTTCAAATCCAGCCCCAGACATTTACTAGCTTGTGACTTTTGTCAAGTTACAACTTCCATCTGCCTCAGTTTATTCAACTGTACAGCAGTGATAATAGCTCTACCTCGCAGGGATATTGTAAAGATCAAATGAAAATATTTATAAAGCACTTCGCACAGTGCCTGGCACATGGCAGGCAATTTAGAAATGATCTCGTCAGCAGCATCATTATTATTACTTTAATACTAATATCTTACCCTTGCGATTACTTGGCTAGTTTTGGAATACAATGGCACCTGAAGAGGTAGAAGGGACTCTCTAAGAGGGCAGTAGAAAGGAGGAGGTGATCAGGCTCCAACATGGAGGAGTAAGGACAAGAATTACAGATATTATTGCAAAGGGTAACAGTGAGAAAATGCATGAAACCCAAGGGTTCCACTGGCATCCTTAGGAGAGAAGAAAGTAAGCCAGGCCTCCAAAAGTTTGGGCCAACCCCCCCCCCACCTTTGGCCAATGTGTAGGGTACAAGGAGACATAGACAAGAGTCATCAAGGATGGGCTGCAATCTGCATCATTGGAAGCAACTTCGGAATCAGTGAGAATTAGAACATTTAGCCAGTCAGCCCCTCAATATATAATGCAATCCCATTTGTATAATGGGCTGTGGTTTACAAACCATAATAAAAGCCTTAGGAACTTAGTAGGACATGCACTGGCCCCACCATTTTATAGAAGGGGAAGGAGGCTGAGATTAAGTGACTTTTCCAGTGGTAGTGTAAGAGCTAGAATTTGAACCCAGGACTCTTCTAGTAATAGGTCCCTCATTCTTCCCACCAAAGATTTTAACTCTTGTTCTGCTAGGCCACAGAGAACACAAGCAAGACTGGTGCTCATTTTATCTTACCCTTCTACTATTTCATGACTGTATTGGAGAAAAGAAATATTTTAGAGAAGACAGGCCTTGACTAGATGGAGCTCTTGGTTCATTTGGGGAATTTGTCACAAAAAAGTGACCTAACCATTTTATTAAGCACCCAAGATAAATTAGGCAGACTTTATAGATATTTTTAAATGGATTTACATTTCATTTTTTAATACATATATTTTAAAAAGTTTAATATCCCCTGCCCTCAGGAAGCTTATAATTTAAATGAAAAAAAGAACTCGTACATGGAGAAGGGTAAACAAAGTAAATACAAAGTACTTTGGGGGAATGGGAGGCATGGGCTACAGCAAGGAAAGAGGAATATTTCAATTCATAAAAGACATTATTCCAGAGAAAGGGGAAGCTATTTAGTACTTTCTGGAATAGGAAGCATTATGAGATGAATTTTGAAAGATCAGTTCCCCATACAGAGATGGTGAGCAAGGGTGGGGAGTATTTTGAGTGTATTTTCTGTGCACCTTATTGAGAAAAGATGAGATGCCCAGAGGATTTTTTCTTCCTGCCATGCAGCTGTTCATGGCAGTAGGGTGGAGAAAGAAAATACTTTTCACTCCTTAGATATGCACATATGCTCCCAGAGGCATGCCCTGGCACACACCCATCTTCAACATTAGGTGGGGTGGGAGGAGAATGTGACTTAATATAGAATCCAACATCCATGGTCAACTGGTGCCATTGAACAAGCCTTCAGAGACAGGCCTGGAAGAAACCCAAACCCACTGATATGTCTGTTTGTTAATTCGGTGTTTTAGACTCAGGCAGGGAGTGCAAAGGTTTTTTTCCCTAATAATTAGAAAAGAAGTTCTAAAATATTCCTTCCTAGACGTGTTGAACATGCAGATCATGATACTTATGGTGCAGGTGTCCAATTTTACCATTGATGAAAGCCTAGAGATCTAGGGGGGTCCTAGAAACCACATCTCTACAAAAACATCAGAAAAATCTTGACCTACATTGTCCACAAATGTTCTCTGCTCATTCCGACAGAGAAGTGAGCCCTGATGGATCACTGACTAGCTTCTGCTCAGAAACATCCAGAAGGAAACTTTTGACAATGAGTGAGGGGAACTAGAGCAGTCATATCATACCTATAATCAACTCCCAGTTGAGAAAAATCTCTCTACCAAAGATTAGCACAATTTTCGGTTATTTTTGTTCATTCATTTCAGTTATGTTTGACTCTTCATGACTTCATTTGGTGTTTTCTTGGCAAAGATACTGGATTGGGCTTGCCATTTTCTTCTCCAGTCCATTTGGCAGATAAGGATACTGAGGTAAACAAGGTGATATGACTTACCCGCATCTAAGGGCAAATTTGAACTCAGGTCTTTTATGGGTCCAGATCCAATGCTCTATCTACTATGCCACCTAGCTGCCACTACTTTCTGCTACTTGCAGAGTTTAAAAGACTCACCTAAAGCATCAGGTTAAGTAACTTGACCAGGGTCAGATAGCCCATATACTCTATTTTAACCAGATCTTCCCGACTTTAAGGTCTACCCTCTCTTAGTCCATAATAGTGAGAGTCAGCATGGCTTTTGGAAATCCTAGTCAAGAAAATTTATTTCTATAGACTTTCCACCTATGAATCCTTGTTCTTCTCTTTGGAGTTGCAGAGAATGACTCATCTGTTCCAGGGGACACTTCTTTATATACCTTTTTCAGACAGCAACCTTGTCCCTTTCTTTAGCCTTTTCTTCTACAGGCCAAACAGCCCCAATGCAGTTCCCTATTTGCTCCTCTGATATTTTAGAGGAACTTTTAATCAGTCTCATTAATCGAGTTCCAATTGGCTGATGGCCGTCTTCAGACATGACATCCCAAACTGAACTCATGACTTTGCTTTGTCTCCCCAGCACTTGTCATACAGCAGACACTTAAACAAGTGCTTGTTGATTAGTTGATTATTGACCTGGGACAAGTGGACCAGGAGGTCCAATCCAAAGAAGTTATATTGAGTATCTAAAGGCAAGTCCAAATGTATCCAGGTTTGAGTGCCAGGGGATGTCAGTCTCTTCTCACTGGAAGATCAGGGATCTTGACCCATAGCTAATGACGTACACCTTGAGTCAACCCTAGGGCAAGCTCATGTCCACACATGTGGAGAAGATATTGGTGGCAAACTCAGTTGTTTTCGGTGGCTTATGCTAAAATATTTGTGGATTCCTACCAAAAATTCCCTACACTTTTTGTCAAGTGGCCAGGGTATTTGTGTAGGATCTTTCAACATCAAGGAAAATCTTAGGTCATTTTTAAGGGTAAAAAACCCATTACCAGAAAAGTGAGCTCTCTTCTCACAACTGACACCACTGGAGCCTTTGGCTACCATGAATGATGGGATGAACTATGAAAACATCAGCACAATGGCTCTTTGAATGGGTGTGTTCCAAGACAATTAGCCTGTGAGGGGATTCAAGTTCTCAGGGACACAGAATTACCTTCCAGTGAGAAGAATAAAATTCAGGGCATAAAGCCACCTAACATCTGCTGCTGGGACCTTGGACAAGCCCATTCCTGCCTTTAAATTAAGGAAATAGAACCAAGGCTTTCAGTTTGTAATTTATGAACCTTTAAAACTACAGATTGGCTTGAGGTGGCTCTTTGTGACCCCTTGTAGATCCTAACATTGTATTACTTTCCCTCATTGACATGGGGCATTACCCTATATGACCTAAGACAACTACATTCTGTTGCCAGCCAAAAGTTACCCCCCCACCACACACACACCTAAACACCTCTTCATACCATTAAGTAGTTATGAGCAGCACGGTATGGACAGCTGGCCAAGTCAGGAAGGACTGGCTATGTGACCCTTGCTGAATCTCTCAAGATGGTCATCCAAGACCAGTGGAAATCTACAAGTGGTAGAAAAGAGGCTGATCCATGTTGGCCAAGGGAATCGTCACTCTGGGAGCTCTGACATTTATTAGTAAGCAGTCCAATACACTGCGCGCATCACTAGGATCCCTTCTCTCCAAGACAGAGATCTAGCAGGGTGGAGACAATTCTTCACGAGATCTCCTTGGCATTTCTTCAAGTATTCCACATCCCTTGCCTTTGTCGTCTCGGAATCTCTATGTTCTTTCAAGACTCAGCTCAATCACCACCTCCTACAAAGGCCTTTCCTGGCTCATACTGGGTGTTTAATGTGCTTTACATAGGAAAAAAACAAGTCACAAGATAGTGACTGCAGACATGGGCAGGATCACAGCAGAAACCAGAGAGGTCAATCGAGGAGGACTTTGTGAAGAGGTAGCGTTTGAGCCAGATTTTGAAGGGAAGGATTTTAACATGTAGAAAGCCAAGATGCCTTAAGTAAGTGACTATGTGCCAGGCCCTGTATTAGGTTAACGGACTTTTCTTTTAATCTAATGGTCCCTGACCTCTAGGAGCTTACATCATACAATAACCCAGACATGTGACTCTCCTATGACCCCCAGAGAGAAATCTTAACATTTTCCAGGTCAAGGAGGATATTCCACTGAATCATTTTATTGGCTTATTATAGTTTGACTGTTCAAATAACTGTCTACACCTTAATAATTAAGTGTAAATTTCTCATCTTCCCCTCCCTCCCAACCACCATAGTTAGCCAAGATCTCAATGCCCCAGCATCTCAGCTTAGCCACTTCTCAGTGGTTTGTGTCTGTGAAAGCTGTTTGTTTCTTATTTGTTTTAAAGCTTGAACCTATTTCTTCATCTGTGAAATGGAGAAAGCCCTTGCTTTACACCTGTCAGAGTTAAGAAGACCAAGGGATAAATCTTAAAGTTTTTTTTAAGCTGTAAAGGCTAAGTAAGCTGGAGCTACGTGACCCAAGTCAATTTTGTCAATCAGAAAGCATTTATTTTTAGCACTTATTTTGTGCCAGGCACTAAAGATACAGTGGGGGGGGGGGGGGCAGGAAGAGAAGAGTCCTATAATAAGAATCATTTATTTCCATGACCCAGCAGTTGAATTTGTCCATAATAGCAATATTTCTGTTTTATGGACCAAAATAGAATCCTGCGTGTTCCGATATTATATTAGGACATAAACCCTCTGGCCTTCTCCCTCTCTGTCTCCCTCATTCACTTTGCATTAACACCCTGTATGAGCAGATGCAGTACTCATCAGCTTTACTAATTCAACCCTGAAATCAAAGTATCTTATCTTCCTAAAAGCCATTCCATACAGATGGCAATTCGTCAATTACTTGGTCCAAAAAGGTCCTTAGAGACCTCATCCAATTGCTCCTAATTTTGGAGGGAGTAGAAACCCAGAGAGGTTAAAATAATTGTCCAAGGTCACATAACAAGTAAGTGGTAGAGATTTCATTTTATCAGACATGCCAAGAGTCCCTGATATCATTTCCGTTCATAAAAACATGAGAACAAGAGTCCAGATTCTATCTAGCTTCTGTGTGGGATAAGGCTGGAAAAAGTGAGACTTCCATCTTTACTTCTTCCTTGGATAGAATACACTGTAACTGTTAGTTTCTGAGGTCTTTCATGAAGGATCATTAAAAAAATGTGTGAACTGAAACCATTACTCATTGCTGAGGACAAGGTGTAATGGGGGAACAGGGCACAGTCAGATGTAGATTGAGAATTAAATCCCGAGTTTCTCTTCAGAGTCCTAGCTCTCCACTCCCTCCCGCAATGGGAGGAATAAATTTTTATTAAGCATCTACTATGTGTTGGGTACTCTCATCATCTGTGATTTATATTCATAGTATCATAGGATTTTTTTAACTGCATCTTCCTATTTTGCCCAGGCTGGAAGTACAGAGGCAACCGGCAGACCTGATCCCAGTACCAATTGATGTGGGAGATTTGACTTGCTCTGTTTGGTCCCTCTTTAGACAGCCTGGTGGCCCTCTGCTCAAAGGGGTTCATCATACTGGTGGCTGAGCCTATGTGGGTATTCAAATCACCCAAAGATGCTACAGGTCATAATTCCAGAGATCAAGATTGACCTCCTCCGCAGTTGCAGAGATTAGAGATATAATTAACCACACTGGGCCCAAAGCAATCACACTGAGGAGGAGCTTAGGGACCCCCAAGTCCCAACTACCTTTGTTTTACTGTGGACCTTACTTTTCTGCACCAAATCTCCAACTTGGGAGTGAGTCTATCGAGTTCTGCCAAAACAGTTCCTTTAAGACCATATATTCTGGAGGAGTTGAGGAGGACCTGTGGAAATTACAGAAACCTCCACCTCATTTTTTAAAAAAGTCTTCTTTTAAGTGTTAGCATAATCCCTTCCCATTCTTATCCAGTCATTTATGTTTTATTTTGCTGGAAAACATTTAAATGAACCCTTGGCCTTTCAATTATTCTCTGGGCCAACTCTAACTCAAAAGGGAAGATTGCTGAGGGAGACATCCTCTCCTAGTGTTCATCAGCCAGTGATTAGAGTCTCCACAGCTCTTTTTGGATCCCCTTCCTCGAGTTAAAGCTTTATTTTTTAAGCTCACCAGTGGTTTAAATAGCATCTCCATCCAATAGTCACTGTTTCTACGAAATTCTTTAGTCCTAAGAGAGGTCATTGTCTCCTGAGGGAGACAAGAGCTTACGTTGAATTTCACATAACTCCCCTTTTACGTTATGTCTGAGTGTGTAAACAAAATTTAAGGTGGGGAATCAGGGCCATTTGGTATAAATCAAGTGGGAAAAAACACTTTTTATATAAATATTCTTAGGATTAAATCAAGGGACAGTTGTTTTGGTATTCCATCATCTAATAAGCCAGTAAGGGTAGAGCTGTTAGCCACTATTAGGGTGCTGGACACATTCTAACCAACCCCCTATTTAACTCTAATTTTAAGAGTGGCTCTCTAAAGTACCTTGTAATTCCCAAAAGCACTAGATAGGAGATGAAGACAAATACACTTTGCTTGGAATAAAAAAGTCTTCTTTACAATTCAACCTTAAACCAAAGTGGAATGGGATGGGAGGAACAGAGCCCTAGCACTAACCACTAGAGGGTTCCAAAAAAGAACCAAAGAAATCTTTCCAGAAATAGTGGCACTTATAATAAACCTTGAAAAATAAAAGCAACCTTAGGCAAGTGACTTAAGTCACGGCATCATCATGCAGATCTAGACCTAGGCAGACTCCCCCCCAGAATTCTGGCCAAAACAAAGTCTGTTTAAATATGCTGAAACTTAATGATGCCTATTTCCCCACAGCATGGACGTGACTGAATTCTCCAATACTTTACTAGCTTACCAATGAGAAGAGTAAGGATCACGTGCCTGGAAGCAGGGTCTTGGGGACCATCTAGTCTAATTCCCTCATAAGCAAGTTGGGGCTTAGAGGCAAGTGATGTGTCCAAGCTCGTAGCCACTAGCAAAGCCAGATTTCAACCCAGTTCCTTTTAACTTTAAATGGAATGTTCTTTCAGTGACATTGAAATGACACTGTCTGGGGTTTAGTGCCTTATCTGAGTCTAGGTGTAAGCAAACAAGCTAAAACAACAACAAAAACAACCTGGAGAAACGCATGAGAAAACAGGACAGAAGGTAATCAGTTTTCAGTGAAATGAAGCCTGAATACCATCTGACTACAGCTAAGGATCTTGGATAAGACAGGGAGAACCTCCATGGGCCTCAAGTTTTCGTTCTTCCAATAGAGAAGTTAGATCAACAGAAGTGAAGGGGGCAATGTCCAAGCATGATTTAAGTCTTAGCTTAGACCTGGATAAACCACATAAGCTAATTGGCTCGATTGCAACAACTCTTAGCCATTCAAGAGGTATCTAGATTGGGTTATCTGGTACCTATTTGTACAACCCATCGGCATAACTGGAGAAATCTACAACTAAGACAGGGCAATTGGAGCTTTCCTCAGGGTATCAAAATTTGGAATACAAAAACATAACACTAGCACCCTAGTAGCATACAAGTTATTAGAGTACTAATTTGCCCTCCTGTTCATCTGAACTAGGCAGCTAGGTGGCACAGTGGGTGGAGCACTGGGTTCAGAATCAGGAAGATCCTAGTTCAGATCTGACCCCAGATACTTCCTAGTTATGTGATCCTGGACAAGTCACTTAACCCCATTTGCCTCAGTTTTCTCATAAGTGAAATGAGCTGGAACAGGAAATGGCAAACCACTCCAATATCTCAGCCGAGAAAACCCCAAACAGGGTCACAAAGAGTCAAACAAGAATGAAACAACTGAACCACTCTTCTCAATTATTCATAATTACTTCCTCTGTTGCATCATGGATTAACAACTTATTTTGGTGAATATTTAGGGCTACTTTCTCCAAACAAGGACTTATTTTATGCTGCCCATCCAGAAATATTGAGCCAATGACTGAAATTACTACCAATGTCCTCCACTGGAGTGTTGACTTGGCCGATTTCTCCTTTCAATCAGTCAACGGCAGAATGGATGGATGATAACACACTTGACCAAAATTGGAAATGCAAACACCAGCCTTTGAGGCACCAGACTTTTAGCACATCTGAAAGTTAATCTGTTAGATAACAGCATGATATATATTTCTATACCACTCAAGCTCTGCAAACTATACAAATCATATCAGATTGAATAATCACAACCAGCCTTGGAGACAGGCCAAAATGAAGGCGAAGCCATTTTCTAGCTTCAGACATTCTTAAATATAAAGCATTCGTTTCACTGATAACTAGACTGGAGAGAACGAAGCATTTCTATCTGCAAATTCTCAGCCAGACTCTTCTGCTCTGTGCCTTCTCAGGAATTCGAGAGGAGACAGATAGTTTCAAGTTTTTATTAAGTGGAAAGGTCAAAGCTACACTATTTGTCCAAGTTGAAAACATTGAGAGCCTTACAATAGCAGAAGAAACAGTCAGGCAAAGTAACTTGGCTGAAAAATCCAGACGTTTTTCCTGGATTCAGATGCTGGACACAGAAAGTCTAGTTATCTCCATCTCATCCTGCAGAGGAAAGATGGCTTGCACTTGGCTTTTACACAGCCCTCCCCTTTTAGTCAATGTGAAGTTTTCCTACAAATGGGGTGGGAGGTATATAAGCATCCCAAATGACCTCTACAGATTTCAAACACAAAGCCCATTTTCCCTTTATGAACCGACGGATTCAGAAGTGAGCCTTCTGTTAGCCAGGGCACATTTTACAGAATCTTAGAGTCACAGGGAGCACTATTTAACAGAAACATGGCTAGATTAAGAGCTGGAAGACCTGTGTTCAGATCATGGCTCTGACTCTTAATTTTCTGTATTTGTTTCTAACCAAGACACTGAAGATGTCATCTAGGTGATGTCTAATGTTCTTTCCAGCTAAGTGTTTAAGGCATTTGTGTTGTTTAGTCTGTTCAGTCATGTCTGACTCTTTGTGACCCCATTGAGGGCTTTCTTGGCAAAGCTAAATTAATTGGTTTGCTATTTCCTTCTCCAGTTCGTTTTACCAATGAGGAAACGGAGGCAAACAGGGTTAAAAGTGACTTATCCAGAATCAGAGAGATTGGAAGTTTTGGAGATCGGATTTGAACTTGGGTCTTGCTGACTCCAGGCCCTGCACCACCTGTCTTTATCCAGGCTCTCAACAGAAATACCTTCTCTTGGCTATCCAAAGAAAGAAAAAAAAAGAAAATATAAAAAGAAAATAAAAGAAAAACCTCAAGTTAACCCACTACCATCACCCAGCAAGTCTACTTTCACTTCTGAAAAGTCTCCAAAAGTGAAACTCTTCCTTAAGTAGAGGATAAACATACTAGTTTTTCCCCAGACATTGCTCCTATTTCTGCTCTGGAGGCCAAGTAGATTAGTTTGAATCTCTCTTCCTCCTAATAGCTACTTCTCCTACCACTGGTCTAAGCATTCAATTTTTTTTGGCTTCTTATAAAGCGTAGAATTTAATTCCATTTTCCCAGTTCCCCTTTTCTGGGAAGACTCTTACTACCGTCACTCATAAAATGTGACACAGAAGACAATATTCTCACCTATTGTCCGATCAAGACAAAACAGAACAGTAATCGTATTAACAGTAACCATAATTACTTATGCAATGCTTTAAGGTCAGAAGAACAAAAAGTTTACATTGTTTGATCCTCACCACAGGCCTGGGAGGTGGTACTGTTATCCTTTGTTTTCAAATGTAGGGAAATAGGCAGTGATTTTAAATGACTTACCCAAGGTCACACAGCTAGTGAATGTCTGAAGCCAGATTCAACCTCAGGTTTTCTGACTCCAGACCAATTGTTCTATCCACAATCCATCTCATTTTGAACAGGATGCCTCTCAATGAGTCCTATCATGAGCACATTCTTCAACTTCCAAATTCCATTCAACTTACTGAAGCCCCTGAATACCCTGGACAAACCAACTGAATTAACTACCTCAGTTTCCCTATTTGAAAATGGAAGAAATCAATACCACCACCCAGGCTTAAGGTAAGGATCCAATAATATTTGTAGGGTACTTACTACAATGTCTGGCATATAGTAGATGCCTAACATGGTTATTTAGCTCCTTGTAAAACAAACTCCAGGCTAGTCATGCCTTCCCTATCTCGTACTTGGTAAGGTCAGGGTTTGAACCCAAGCCAAAGATTAAATGTGAGAGGATTTATGAGATCTTTGCTTAAATATAAAGCTCCTTCTGGTCATTTAATGTATTTGGATAGAGTACCTTGCATATCATTTGGGAAGCAGGAAATGAAGATGAATGAATAGAACTGTCTATCCCATCATTCCCTTGGATCCTAGCACCTTGCATAAGCAAGATCTGAAACCATGGTCTTACGGAAACCGAGTCAGATGACTCTGAAATGAGTCAGATGACCTGGGCAATTATTTTTATCTCTGCGGGCTCAAATTTCCCCAAGTGAAAAATGAGTATGAATTTAGCATTGCCTGTCTCAGCGGGCTGTCATCAGGATGGTACTAAGTAACAATGTCTCTCTCGCATTAATATTTAGAATGATTTTCTAGACAGGGGAGTTCAAGGAAAGCCCAAAATGGACAATTTGTCCAAAATGACATGAAAAAAGAGCAGTTAAGGGATGAAGACGGAATGCCCAAAGTCCAGGGCATTGAACCTGAGCAGTTGATGACATTAAACAACACATTCATGTCTGACCACGTGCCCAGATGTCAGCTACGATAACCGGTAGACAGACACCAGCCCCAGACTTCAGGGGGAAAGCTTATTCAATTTAGATTAGACCCGTCAGTTCTCAGTGGACCTCAGCTAGTTTATTATACTCTGCCTGACATGAAATTGAAGTGATGAATGGAGTAACGCATGTTCTTTTCAACAACATTAAGAGAAGCAGAGCAGAAATATGTATCGCTTGGCCAAGTGATGAATGTGGGAAGAAAATTGCATTTGAAAGGTATAAACACCACTGGGTAAGAGCAATTTATGGTGTTTACAGGGGTATGTAGCTCAAATGAAAAGAGGAGAGTGACATTGGCTGTAACTTGGCCCAAATATCTTAGTTAGCCTGTGAGAACCTCGAGATCTAGCTATGACAGAAAAGGGGCAGAGTCCCCCAGAGCCACTTGATGCCAGTGGTGGGAATGGCCATTGGTTACACCTCAGGCCTCACTGTCTCGTTGCTAATGATATGAATGTGGAGAAACCCATTGCAATCTCAAAGGATCTGCCAAGGCAAGGAGGCTGGACTGGATGACCCATCAGGTCCTCTCCAGCTGTAAATCCACCACTTCATTTGAAAAAGGGTGAACTGAGGCTTGGAAAGGGAAAGAGACTTAGCCAAGGTC